>NW_027040397.1:0-240000 GCF_034236695.1 Oncorhynchus nerka | reverse complement strand
CTATAACTACTGTTCCCTGCAGGAGGGTTATGAGGTAAAACGACTGTAACTACTGTTCCCTGCAGGAGGGTGATGAGGTAAAACGACTGTAACTACTGTTCCCTGCAGGAGGGTTATGAGGTAGAACAACTATAACTACTGTTCCCTGCAGGAGGGTATGAGGTAGAACAACTATAACTACTGTTCCCTGCAGGAGGGTTATGAGGTAGAACAACTATAACTACTGTTCCCTGCAGGAGGGTGATGAGGTAGAACAACTATAACTACTGTTCCCTGCAGGAGGGTTATGAGGTAAAACGACTATAACTACTGTTCCCTGCAGGAGGGTTTGAGGTAGAACAACTATAACTACTGTTCCCTGCAGGAGGGTTATGAGGTAAAACGACTATAACTACTGTTCCCTGCAGGAGGGTTATGAGGTAGAACAACTATAACTACTGTTCCCTGCAGGAGGGTTATGAGGTAGAACAACTATAACTACTGTTCCCTGCAGGAGGGTTATGAGGTAAAACGACTATAACTACTGTTCCCTGCAGGAGGGTTATGAGGTAAAACGACTATAACTACTGTTCCCTGCAGGAAGGTAATGAGGTAAAACGACTATAACTACTGTTCCCAGCAGGAGGGTAATGAGGTAAAACGACTGTAACTACTGTTCCCTGCAGGAGGGTTATGAGGTAGAACAACTATAACTACTGTTCCCTGCAGGAGGGTATGAGGTAGAACAACTATAACTACTGTTCCCTGCAGGAGGGTTATGAGGTAGAACAACTATAACTACTGTTCCCTGCAGGAAGGTAATGAGGTAAAACGACTATAACTACTGTTCCCAGCAGGAGGGTAATGAGGTTCCCTGCAGGAGGGTAATGAGGTAAAACGACTATAACATTATGTCACGTCCTGACCTTAGTTACTTTTTTATGTCTCTATTTTAGTGTGGTTCAGGGCGTGAGTTGGGGGTGGACATTCTATGTTTTGGTTCTGTGTGTTATATTTCTAGGTGTTTTGGCCTGGTATGGTTCCCAATCAGAGGCAGATGTCAATCGTTGTCTCTGATTGAGAACCACACTTAGGCAGCCTGTTTTCCCACTATGGGTTGTGGGTAGTTGTTTTCCGTTTCAGTGTTTGCACCATACGGGACTGTTTCGGTTTTCATTTATTCTCTTGTATTTAGTGTTCAGTTAATTAAAGGAAATATGAACAGATGCCACGCTGCGCTTTGGTCTACTCCTTCTTCAACCCACGACAGCCGTTACACAGTAGTCGATTTTACGTCATAAGCCTCCTGCAGGTAACAGTAGTCACTGTCGTTTTACCTCAGGCCCTCCTGCAGGTAACAGTAGTTACTGTCGTTTTACCTCAGGCCCTCCTGCAGGTAACAGTAGTTACTGTCGTTTTACCTCAGGCCCTCCTGCAGGTAACAGTAGTTACAGTCATTTTACCTCAGGCCCTCCTGCAGGTAACAGTAGTTACAGTCATTTTACCTCAGGCCCTCCTGCAGGTAACAGTAGTTACAGTCGTTTTACCTCAGGCCCTCCTGCAGGTAACAGTAGTTACAGCTGTTTTACCTCGTAACCCTCCTGCAAGGAACAGTAATTATAGTCATTTTTCACATTTATTTCACCTTTATTTAACCAGGTAGGCAAGTTGAGAACAAGTTCCCATTTACAATTGCGACCTGGCCAAGATAAAGCAAAGCAGTTCGACACGTACAACGACACAGAGTTACACATGGAGTAAAACAAACATACAGTCAATAATACAGTATAAACAAGTCTATATACGATGTGAGCAAATGAGGTGAGATAAGGGCAAAAAAAGGCCATGTTGGCAAAGTAAATACAATATAGCAAGTAGAACACTGGAATGGTAGATTGCAGTGGAAGAATGTGCAAAGTAGAAATAAAAATAATGGGGTGCAAAGGAGCAAAATAAATAAATAAATAAAATAAAATAAATACAGTAGGGAAAGAGGTAGTTGTTTGGGCTAAATTATAGGTGGGCTATGTACAGGTGCAGTAATCTGTAAGCTGCTCTGACAGCTGGTCCTTAAAGCTAGTGAGGGAGATAAGTGTTTCCAGTTTCAGAGATTTTTGTAGTTCATTCCAGTAATTGGCAGCAGAGAACTGGAAGGAGAGGTGGCCAAAGAAAGAATTGGTTTTGGAGGTGACCAGAGAGATATACCTGCTGGAGCGCGTGCTACAGGTGGGTGATGCTATGGTGACCAGCGAGCTGAGATAAGGGGGGACTTTACCTAGCAGGGTCTTGTAGATGACATGGAGCCAGTGGGTTTGGCGACGAGTATGAAGCGAGGGCCAGCCAACGAAAGCGTACAGGTCGCAATGGTGGGTAGTATATTGGGCTTTGGTGACAAAACGGATGGCACTGTGATAGACAGCATCCAATTTGTTGAGTAGGGTATTTGAGGCTATTTTGTAAATGACATCACCGAAGTCGAGGATTGGTAGGATGGTCAGTTTTACAAGGGTATGATTGGCAGCATGAGTGAAGGATGCTTTGTTGCGAAATAGGAAGCCAATTCTAGATTCTAGATTTTTACCTCATAGTCCTCCTGCAGGGAAACAGTAGTTATAGTCTTTTTACCTCATAAACCTCCTGCAGGGAACAGTAGGTATAGTCATTTTACCTCATAACCCTCCTGCAGGTAACAGTAGTTATAATCATTTTATCTCAATCCTACTGCAGGGAACAGTAGTCACTGTCGTTTTACCTCATAACCTCCTGCAGGGAACAGTGGTCACAGTCGTTTTACCTCATAACCTCCTTCGGGGAACAGTCATTTTAGTTGTTCTACCTCATAACCCTCCTGCAGGGAAACAGTAGTTATAGTCGTTTTACCTCATAACCCTCCTGCAGGGACAATCATTATAGTTGTTCTACCTCATAACCCTCCTGCAGGGACAGTCGTTATAGTTGTTCTACCTCATAACCCTCCTGCAGGTGACAGTAGTTATAATCATTTTATCTCAATCCTACTGCAGGGAACAGTAGTCACAGGCGTTTTACCTCATAACCTCCTGCGGGGAACAGTAGTCACAGTCGTTTTACCTCATAACCTCCTGCAGGGAACAGTAGGTATAGTCATAATGTTACGTTCCATTTTAGTCAGTTAACTTCGACCCAACATTCTATGGGATAATATAATCATGCCCCAAGCCGACCCCAATGGATACTAAATGAAATGGAAGACCACCCAGACCCCTCCAGGTACAGCAGACCACCCAGACCCCTCCAGGTACAGCAGACCACCCAGACCCCTTCAGGTACAGCAGGCCACACAGACCCCTTCAGGTACAGCAGGCCACCCAGACCCCTCCAGGTACAGCAGACCAACCAGACCCCTTCAGGTACAGCAGACCACCCAGACCCCTTCGGGTACAGCAGACCACCCAGACCCCTCCAGGTACAGCAGACCACCCAGACCCCTTCAGGTACAGCAGACCACCCAGACCCCTCCAGGTACAGCAGAGCACCCATACCCCTCCAGGTACAGCAAACCACCCAGACTCCTTCAGGTACAGCAGACCACCCAGACCCCTTCAGGTACAGCAGACCACCCAGACCCCTCCAGGTACAGCAGACCAACCAGACCCCTCCAGGTACAGCAGACCACCCAGACCCCTCCAGGTACAGCAGACCAACCAGACCCCTCCAGGTACAGCAGACCACCCAGACCCCTCCAGGTACAGCAGACCACCCAGACCCCTTCAGGTACAGCAGACCACCCAGACCCCTCCAGGTACAGCAGACCACCCAGACCCCTTCAGGTACAGCAGACCACCCAGACCCCTTCAGGTACAGCAGACCACCCAGACCCCTCCAGGTACAGCAGACCACCCAGACCTGACTTGGCCAGATGCAGCAGTTCCCCTGTGCCATCAGTAAGCACCCTGTGGGCCCTCTTAGGGGCCAGGCCCAAAGGAACCAAATCTCTGACCTCGTTTGCCAAACCTACCCGTGTGCCTGGGACAATAGGTTGCTGCACAACGGGAGTTTCCAATGGTCCCCACCAACGGTCCGCTAACCAAGGCTGCCTGGACCAACGGTGAGCCACAAGAATCAATGGTAAACCTGCCCTTGTGCCTGGAACAATAGGTTGCTGCGCAACGGGAGTTTCCAATGGTCCCCACCAACGGTCCGCTAACCAAGGCTGCCTGGACCAACGGTGAGCCACAAGAATCAATGGTAAACCTGCCCATGTGCCTGGAACAATAGGTTGCTGCGCAACGGGAGTTTCCAATGGTCCCCACCAACAGTCCGCTAACCAAGGCTGCCTGGACCAACGGTGAGCCACAAGAATCAATGGTAAACCTGCCCGTGTGCCTGGAACAATAGGTTGCTGCGCAACGGGAGTTTCCAATGGTCCCCACCAACAGTCCGCTAACCAAGGCTGCCTGGACCAACGGTGAGCCACAAGAATCAATGGTAAACCTGCCCGTGCGCCTGGGACAACAAGCCCTCCTGGTGCACCCTCTCTAACGGGGGGCTAAATCAGGACCGCTGGCGGAAACACGTAAAGGAGGTTCTGAGGCCACTGGTGCGCGAGAGCTTTCGTTCCCAACGGGTCACTCGGGTCCCTCATCGAGAGAAAAAAAGTCAACACTGCGCTTCTCGCGATGGGTAAAGATTTACTTTGGCACGGCCAAAAGTGTCCCATACCTAAAAGATCAGCCTTCACTCCAGAGAGAGACAGAGACCCACCTGGTTATAAGATCAGCCTTCACTCCAGAGAGAGACAGAGACCCACCTGGTTATAAGATCAGCCTTCACTCCAGAGAGACAGAGTCCCACCTGGTTATAAGATCAGCCTTCACTCCAGAGAGAGACAGAGTCACACCTGGTTATAAGATCAGCCTTCACTCCAGAGAGAGACAGAGTCCCACCTGGTTATAAGATCAGCCTTCACTCCAGAGAGAGACAGAGACCCACCTGGTTATAAGATCAGCCTTCACTCCAGAGAGACAGAGACCCACCTGGTTATAAGATCAGCCTTCACTCCAGAGAGAGACAGAGTCCCACCTGGTTATAAGATCAGCCTTCACTCCAGAGAGAGACAGAGACCCACCTGGTTATAAGATCAGCCTTCACTCCAGAGAGACAGAGACCCACCTGGTTATAAGATCAGCCTTCACTCCAGAGAGACAGAGACCCACCTGGTTATAAGATCAGCCTTCACTCCAGAGAGACAGAGACCCACCTGGTTATAAGATCAGCCTTCACTCCAGAGAGAGAGAGACCCACCTGGTTATAAGATCAGCCTTCACTCCAGAGAGAGACAGAGACCCACCTGGTTATAAGATCAGCCTTCACTCCAGAGAGAGAGAGAGTCCCACCTGGTTATAAGATCAGCCTTCACTCCAGAGAGAGACAGAGACCCACCTGGTTATAAGATCAGCCTTCACTCCAGAGAGAGAGAGACCCACCTGGTTATAAGATCAGCCTTCACTCCAGAGAGAGACAGAGTCCCACCTGGTTATAAGATCAGCCTTCACTCCAGAGAGAGAGAGACCCACCTGGTTATAAGATCAGCCTTCACTCCAGAGAGAGACAGAGACCCACCTGGTTATAAGATCAGCCTTCACTCCAGAGAGACAGAGACCCACCTGGTTATAAGATCAGCCTTCACTCCAGAGAGACAGTGGTTAAAAAAACACCACCTGAGTTGAGGCATACATGAGTTGCCAAAAGTGAAAGCATGTGCTAACTCCTCCCCAGCAATAGGGAGCGAGCCAAGGTCAGGAGGGAAAGAAACCGTCTCCCCCCATCTGTTGACCCATGCCACCTCTGACATATTGTTGATTCTAACCTGCACTAGCCGGTCCAACAAAAACAGGGGGTAGCGCCTGAGCGCCAGATACTCTGGGTAATTGATATATAGTGCAATCCACACCAGTGTCTGTACCCCGCCCCCACCCCCCACCCCCCCGCCCCATCCCCTTCATACAGTGCACGACACCTTCAGGGGGATACGCCTGTCGGGATCACCTTTCAGGATACAACTCAGCCCATACGGAAGCCCCCTGACAATAGCAGAGGGTCCCACCACCCGAAGCATGGCCCGTAGGCCTCACGGAGACACCCGAAGCATGGCCTATAGACCTCACAGAGACACCCGAAGCATGGCCCGTAGGCCTCACAGAACCACCCGAAGCATGGCCCGTAGGCCTCACAGAGACACCCGAAGCATGGCCCGTAGGCCTCACAGAACCACCCGAAGCATGGCCCGTAGGCCTCACAGAACCACCCGAAGCATGGCCCATAGACCTCACAGAGCCATCGTAAGCAACCGGCTTAGTCTGAGAGATGTGTCCAGACGCGTGCAACGCTTAAAGGACCGTATCAACAGTAGCCCCTAGGGGAACACCTTCATCCCAGAGTCCATCATCCCCAGTAGGCGTAGGCACTGGTTGAAAACACACTGTGAAATGTGGCTAAGCGGAGCCAGGAAACCCGGACACGCTCCATGGTGATAGAAAAGCATGATAATGCAGTGAGTCTAGCTTGAGCATCCCGAAATGTAATGCGTTGATATGGAGTCTGACAGTTATTGTTCTGGTTTCCTGGAGACTGAATACAGGACAGTAGTGTATGGATGGATGTCTGCTTGCCCGCCTTTCGCTCCGCCGCCGCCAGCTAATTGCTTTAACAGCCGGGCGGCTTTGTGAGCATTCTGAGTTTGTAGACTCTGAGGTGATTGTTGAGGGGTACGTAGGTCTAGAAAAGGACGCCAAGTACACAGTCCTTTTTCGTAACCAGGAATACCGTCTGTACCAGCAGTCCCAGATCTTCAACATAGGAACCGCTCGGATCGCCTGCTTCTGGAGACGCAAGGATCTATGTCCTCCCTCAAAATGGGCAGTGAGACCTCGGGAACAGTCGACGTGATGACGCTGCAGAAGCATGGGGAGGAACACACACATCAAATTGTAGCCTGTACCCTAACGTCACGGTTGGCATGATCCAGGGTGACACTGCCCACTGCGCGCCATTGGTCGGAGCTGACAGTGAGAAGGGAGCCATTGGTCGGAGCTGACAGTGAGAAGGGAGCCATTGGTCGGAGCTGACAGCGAGAAGGGAGCCATTGGTCGGAGCTGACAGTGAGAAGGGAGCCATTGGTCGGAGCTGACAGCGAGAAGGGAGCCATTGGTCGGAGCTGACAGCGAAGGGAGCCATTGGTCGGAGCTGACAGCGAGAAGGAGCCATTGGTCGGAGCTGACAGTGAAGGGAGCCATTGGTCGGAGCTGACAGTGAGAAGGGAGCCATTGGTCGGAGCTGACAGTGAGAAGGGAGCCATTGGTCGGAGCTGACAGCGAGAAGGGAGCCATTGGTCAGAGCTGACAGGGAGAAGGTAGCCATTGGTCGGAGCTGACAGTGAGAAGGGAGCCATTGGTCGGAGCTGACAGTGAGAAGGGAGCCATTGGTCGGAGCTGACAGCGAGAAGGGAGCCATTGGTCGGAGCTGACAGTGAGAAGGGAGCCATTGGTCGGAGCTGACAGGGAGAAGGGAGCCATTGGTCGGAGCTGACAGTGAGAAGGGAGCCATTGGTCGGAGCTGACAGTGAGAAGGGAGCCATTGGTCGGAGCTGACAGTGAGAAGGGAGCCATTGGTCGGAGCTGACAGCGAGAAGGGAGCCATTGGTCGGAGCTGACAGTGAGAAGGGAGCCATTGGTCGGAGCTGACAGGGAGAAGGGAGCCATTGGTCGGAGCTGACAGTGAGAAGGGAGCCATTGGTCGGAGCTGACAGCGAGAAGGGAGCCATTGGTCGGAGCTGACAGCGAGAAGGGAGCCATTGGTCAGAACTGACAGGGAGAAGGTAGCCATTGGTCGGAGCTGACAGTGAGAAGGGAGCCATTGGTCGGAGCTGACAGTGAGAAGGGAGCCATTGGTCGGAGCTGACAGCGAGAAGGGAGCCATTGGTCGGAGCTGACAGCGAGAAGGGAGCCATTGGTCGGAGCTGACAGTGAGAAGGGAGCCATTGGTCGGAGCTGACAGCGAGAAGGGAGCCATTGGTCAGAACTGACAGGGAGAAGGTAGCCATTGGTCGGAGCTGACAGTGAGAAGGGAGCCATTGGTCGGAGCTGACAGTGAGAAGGGAGCCATTGGTCGGAGCTGACAGCGAGAAGGGAGCCATTGGTCGGAGCTGACAGTGAGAAGGGAGCCATTGGTCGGAGCTGACAGGGAGAAGGGAGCCATTGGTCGGAGCTGACAGTGAGAAGGAGCCATTGGTCGGAGCTGACAGCGAGAAGGGAGCCATTGGTCGGAGCTGACAGTGAGAAGGGAGCCATTGGTCGGAGCTGACAGCGAGAAGGGAGCCATTGGTCAGAACTGACAGGGAGAAGGTAGCCATTGGTCGGAGCTGACAGTGAGAAGGGAGCCATTGGTCGGAGCTGACAGTGAGAAGGGAGCCATTGGTCGGAGCTGACAGTGAGAAGGGAGCCATTGGTCGGAGCTGACAGCGAGAAGGGAGCCATTGGTCGGAGCTGACAGTGAGAAGGGAGCCATTGGTCGGAGCTGACAGCGAGAAGGGAGCCATTGGTCAGAACTGACAGGGAGAAGGTAGCCATTGGTCGGAGCTGACAGTGAGAAGGGAGCCATTGGTCGGAGCTGACAGTGAGAAGGGAGCCATTGGTCGGAGCTGACAGCGAGAAGGGAGCCATTGGTCGAAGCTGACTGGGAGAAGGGAGCCAGTGGTCGAAGCTGACAGCGAGACGCCCTGAAGGTTAGGGACGCCACCTTGTGGACTGAGAGAGATTGGTTCCTCTTCCATTTCCACCACTTCCACCACCGTGTGTCTGAACATGGAGAAAGAACACTTTTCACGGAACTCGCATATGAGAGACAACATTTTAACACAGGTGAATACTGTTGGAAAAAAATGTGTTTATGGGTCCCTATGGGTCACTATGGGTCACTCTGGGTCACTATGGGTCACTATGGGTCACTCTGGGTCACTATGGGTCACTATGGGTCACTCTGGGTCACTCTGAGTCACTATGGTTCACTCTGGGACACTCTGGGTCACTATGGGTCACTATGGGTCACTCTGGGTCACTATGGGTCACTCTGGGTCACTCTGGGTCACAATGGGTCACTCTGGGTCACTATGGGTCACTATGGTTCACTATGGGTCACAAGGAGCCTCACTCGGTTTAGGCGGTAAGATGAGGTCCGGCAGCCAGTGCTGGACCGCGCACGCATTAAAAGTAGACGTTACCCTACCGACCAGTCATAGGTACTGGAGACCTAGCTGGGAAAGGGACAGACACCTTCTGTTGCAACGTTCGTACTTTAATTTAATTCCCAGGAATGAAAAGCTTTGAACTGGAGACAAGGCTCATTTGGGGGCTCATATGAACCACAGAGACTGCGTGTGGGATAATAGGGTGGCCGTGTCCAACCCTGCTAGTTCACTCAACTCCCGCTACCAAATACAAATCGCTGATGGAGCCCGGAAGCTGTATCACTAGACGCCTCATAGGGACTAGTGAGCTACAGGCAGGAATCAGCAATGAATCGCAGTAATGAGACACCTATGGGTGAGGGGCGCCCCCTTGTGGACAGTGAACCAACATGTCACTCTCACCCTGGGGAGATTGATATACCCCTTGTGGGGTAACAAAGAGGACAGCATTAAATCGTTCCTGTTCACGCCGAGTGTGAAGAGCGGAATAATTGAAGGAATGAATCATGAGGTGCAGATTTCATTGGCCTTGTCAGGAGTGATTGTAGATCCTTCAACCGAGGTCGCGAGAATGCGTAGTATGTTTTTTTAATATTTTTTTTTATTATTTTTTTTTACCTTTATTTAACCAGGCAAGTCAGTTAAGAACACATTCTTATTTTCAATGACGGCCTAGGAACAGTGGGTTAACTGCCTGTTCAGGGGCAGAACGACAGATTTGTACCTTGTCAGCTCGGGGGTTTGAACTCGCAACCTTCCGGTTACTAGTCCAACGCTCTAACCACTAGGCTACCCTGCCGTTATACCAAAGTTGACTGACAGGAATGGAACTTGTTTCACATGCCCTAAAGCTGAAATGGTATCTTGATTCACATGCATCAAAGCTGAAATGGTATCTTGATTCACATGCATCAAAGCTGAAATGGTATCTTGATTCACATGCATCAAAGCTGAAATGGTATCCGTAGAGCATCACTGTACTCCTGTAAATATTTCCTATATCACCTCTGTGTGCACATAATCCTCTGATATCACCTCTGTGTACACAGGAACCTCTGACATCACAGCTGTTTGCACAGGAACCTCTGACATCACCACTGCCCCTGAGGAGCCTCGTATGGATACCAGTCACCAGTCTGTCAATCAAGACTGTCAGCCAAAACGTCACATGCACACTATGATTGGTGTGGGGTTGGATGGGGAGTCGTTGGAGCACAGAGACACAACTATCATACCTATCACAGCTATTAGAGCAGTGGACTCAGGTGATGTTGCTGTTCAGCTGGAAAGCACTCAGATTACAGGGTGTGCTGAGTTTGGAACACCCACTGTTCAAATACTCCCCTCAGTACAGGGCCATGCAACAGAGGAGGACTTCTACTTACCCCAAAAATATCTGAATAACCACCACCCACAGTGTGAGGCTTCACACAGAGAATTCTCCCTGGAGGAGGAGGAGGAGGAGGAAGAGGAGGAGGAGGAGGAGGAGGAGGAGAGAGAGAAAGTGGAGAAGATAGGGAAAAAGGATGTCAGAAAGAAAGATGGAGAGAGAGAGAAAGAGAAGGAGTTAGGTAAAGAGAAAGGGATAGATGAAGAGATAAAAAAAGACAACGAGGAAGAGACAGAGAAGGAGAGAGAGACAGGAAAGGAGAGAGAGACAGAGACAGAGAAGGAGAGAGAGACAGGAAAGGAGAGAGAGACAGAGACAGAGAAGGAGAGAGAGACAGGAAAGGAGAGAGAGACAGAGAAGGAGAGAGAGACAGGAAAGGAGAGAGAGACAGAGACAGAGAAGGAGAGAGAGACAGGAAAGGAGAGAGAGACAGAGACCGAGAAGGAGAGAGAGACCGAGAAGGAGAGAGAGACAGAAAAGGAGAGAGAGACAGAAAAGGAGAGAGAGACAGAGACAGAGAAGGAGAGAGAGACAGAGAAGGAGAGAGAGACAGAGAAGGAGAGAGAGACCGAGAAGGAGAGAGAGACAGAAAAGGTGAGAGAGACAGAAAAGGAGAGAGAGACAGAGAAGGAGAGAGAGACAGAGAGACAGCACATGCCGACCCAGGTTAGTCTGGAGGTGGTTCAGTACCAGTCTGTAGCCACCAGTCCCATGACCCCACCCCAGGGGGCTGGCGCCGACGCCTTCCCCTTCCCAGCATCCTCTAGGAGTCTAAAGGTGGTTCAGCAGCAGTCTGTAGCCACCAGTCCCATGACCCCACCCCAGGGGGCTGGCGCCGACGCCTTCCCCTTCCCAGCATCCTCTAGGAGTCTAAAGGTGGTTCAGTGCCAGTCTGTAGCCACCAGTCCCATGACACCACCCCAGGGGGCTGGCGCCGACGCCTTCCCCTTCCCAGCATCCTCTAGGAGTCTAAAGGTGGTTCAGCAGCAGTCTGTAGCCACCAGTCCCATGACCCCACCCCAGGGGGCTGGCGCCGAAGCCTTCCCCTTCCCAGCATCCTCTAGGAGTCTAAAGGTGGTTCAGCAGCAGTCTGTAGCCACCAGTCCCATGACCCCACCCCAGGGGGCTGGCGCCGAAGCCTTCCCCTTCCCAGCATCCTCTAGGAGTCTAAAGGTGGTTCAGCAGCACTCTGTAGCCACCAGTCCCATGACCCCACCCCAGGGGGCTGGCGCCGATGCCTTCCCCTTCCTAGCAGCCTCTAGGAGTCTAAAGGTGGTACAACACCACTCTGTAGCCACCAGTCCCATGACCCCGCCCCAGGGGGCTGGCGCCGACGCCTTCCCCTTCCCAGCAGCCTCTAGGCCGGGTGCGGAGACTAAGGACGCAGAGCTGCAGGTGGTGCACCAGGTGGAGTTCCATTCTGTCGCCACTGCACCCATGACTCCAAAAAACAACAACAGCCCCACCATCCCCTCTGCCTTCCCAGAGCTCAGCAGGAGAGAAGGGGAGGAGAGGACAGAGGAGAGGAGAGAGAAAGAGGGGAGGGACGAGAGGGAAACGACATCGGACCCTGTTGTAGTTACTCCTCGTCTGATGTTAGCTCCGGTACTGAAATGTAGCGCTCCGAAAGAGGAGGTGGCTGAAGAGACAAAGTCTCAGTCCAACATCCCTCCAGATATCTTGGTTTATTCAGATCCTCAGACTGATGGACTCTGTCACAACTACGCTGGTGATCCAGAACCAGTGGAGGTTAAAAGGAGAGGGCGACATGGGGCGACTGGGGACACTGTCGATCAAGAGATTACCATTCTGGTCACCCAGCATGACAGCATCGGAGTTGTGGAACAAGAGGAGGAGGAAGAAGAGGAGGAGGAAGAAGAGGAGGAGGAGAGAATGGAGGAGATGATGTCATTTATTCACTCCACTGAGCCTGAGGCGTCTGTGGAGGTAGACAACATTGAGGGGGTGAAGGTCGTTCCTCCGGTGCCCCAAAACAGCCTGGACGATGGGAGAAGTGACGACGTAGCTCAACCAGAAAGAGCAGAGACGGTCATGAACCCCCACTCACACGGAAACAGACAGGAAGATTCTCTCCCTCCTTCCGGTGAAGACATCCGAACGGAAACGAAGCAGATGACATCACCACAATCTCTGACTAAAAACAAGCACCCTGAACAAATGGGAGAGGAATCGAAGCTCCGCTTTAGTGAGGAGCAACCCATCCAGACAGAACAGCACGGCCTAGTGGACAGGAGTGGAACTGCCCAACCCATCCAGACAGAACAACACAGCCTAGTGGACAGGAGTGGAACTGCCCAACCCATCCAGACAGAAAAGCACAGCCTAGTGGACAGGAGTGGAACTGCCCAACCCAGCCAGACAGAACAGCACAGCCTAGTGGACAGGAGTGGAACTGCCCAACCCATCCAGACAGAACAGCACAGCCTAGTGGACAGGAGTGGAACTGCCCAGACAGAACAGCACAGCCTAGTGGACAGGAGTGGAACTGCCCAACCCAACCAGACAGAACAGCACCACTCTGTAGCCTCCCGCCCCATCACCCCAACCCAGGGGGTCGGCACCAACGCCTTCCCCTTCCCAGCATCCTCTAGGTGTCTGGAGGTGGTTCAGTACCAGTCTGTAGCCACCAGTCCCATGACCCCTCCCCAGGGGGCTGGCACCGACGCCTTCCCCTTCCCAGCAGCCTCTAGGAGGACGGGTGCGGAGACTAAGGATGCTGAGCTGCAGGTGGGCCAGCAGGTGGAGTTCCGTTCTGTCTCCACGGCACCCATGACACCAAAAACGGCCCCCGCCACCCCCACAGCCTTCGCAGAGCTCAGCGAGAGAGACGGGGAGGAGGAGAAAGAGGAGAGCGAGGGGGAGGAGAAGAAAGAGAAACGAGAGAGGGGGGAGAGTACAAAAGAGACAAAGGAGGACAGAAGGGAAGAGAAATCTGAAGTGAAAGTGAAAGAGGGTGAGGAGCAGACAAAGCAAGAGGAGAGGTCAGACGAGCCGGTGCAGGAGGTGAGGTGGGACGAGAGGGGGATGACGTGGGAGGTGTATGGAGCGGTGGTAGAGGTAGCCGTCCTGGGCTCAGCCATACAGAAACACCTGGAGAAGCAGGTTGAGAAGCTCAGAAAGCATCCCTCCCCTGGCCTGCCTCCTCCCCTCAACCCAGCCGCCATGCCCCTGCCCAGTACCCCTCCTCCCCTAAACCCAGCCGCCATGACCCTGCCCAGTACCCCTCCTCCCCTCAACCCAGCCGCCATGACCCTGCCCTGTACCCCTCCTCCCCTCAACCCAGCCGCCTTGCCCCTGCCCTCCACCCCTCCTCCCCTAAACCCAGCCGCCATGACCCTGCCCTGTACCCCTCCTCCCCTCAACCCAGCCGCCATGCCTCTGCCTTCCAACCCTCCACCAGCCTCTGGGACCACCCAGGGGTTGTTGGGTAAGGGCTTGGCCTGGAAGAGAGGGGAGCGGGAGGGGAAGAGAGGCAGGCGCCGGAGGAACCCTTTCCGTTTGCTGTTGAAGAACATGCAGCAGCCCAACTGTTGCTCCCGAGCTCATTCTACTGAGTGACACTGCAGGACCATCATCCATTCCCTCCTTCCTCGCCCACTGGACTGAAGGCTAACTACATTACCACCCATTCCCTCCTTCCTCTGCCATTGGACTGAAGGCTAACTACATTACCACCCATTCCCTCCTTCCTCGCCCACTGGACTGAAGGCTAACTACACCTTCCTCTGCCACGGGACTGAAGGCTAACTACATTACCACCCATTCCTTCCTTCCTCTGCCACGGGACTGAAGGCTAACTACACTACCACCCATTCCCTCCTTCCTCTGCCATTGGACTGAAGGCTAACTACATTACCATCCATTCCCTCCTTCCTCTGCCACGGGACTGAAGGCTAACTACACTACCACCCATTCCCTCCTTCCTCTGCCACGGGACTGAAGGCTAACTACACTACCACCCATTCCTTCCTTGCTAGTTCGTATCCCCTAGCTGACAAGGTGAAAATATCTGTCATTTATCCCTTTAGCAAGGCAGTTAACCCCCACATGGCAGTTAATCCCCCACAGGGCAGTTAACCCCGCACAAGGCAGTTAATCCCCCACAGGGCAGTTATCCCCCACAAGGCAGTTAAACCCCCACAAGGCAGTTAAACCCCCACAAGGCAGTTAATCCCCCACAAGGCAGTTAATCCCCCACAAGGCAGTTACCCCCCCACAAGACAGTTAATCCCCCACAAGACAGTTACCCCCCCCCCCACAAGGCAGTTAAACCCCAACAAGGCAGTTAACCTCCCACAAGGCAGTTAACCCCAAACAAGGCAGTTAACCCCCCACAAGACAGTTAAACTTCCGACAAGGCAGTTAAACCCCCACAAGACAGTTAACCCACATAACGTAACAAACACATAACGTTCTTAGAACCATATATTTCTTAGAGCTTGGTGAGAACGTGGTTGTCCTATGGTTATTTTGCATACAACATTCCCACAACTTTCTGGGAATGTTGCAGAATAGTTGGTTGGTTTTGGAACATTCTCAGCACATTTAAAGAACTTGACCAAAAAAACGTTATATTCTTTGGTATTTCGTTAGTTTAACAGAACGTTTTCTAAAAGTTCAAACATGGTTACATTTCATTTAAATTTTGGTAATGTTCTAGGAACGTCCTCAAACTGGTTTGACATTGGCAATAGTTCAGAGAACGTTAAAGGAACAACGTTCTTCTGTGTGAATATCAGTAGTTCAGCATTACGTTTCCTACAGGTTTTCCTCGTGGTTTTATTTAAAATCATGTTCTCAAATTGTTCAGAGAACATTAAAAACCACAAGAAAATATTAGTAACATTCAGAGAACATTCTAAGAATGTTATTTAAAAACAAACCTTCCAAACTCAGGACGTTAAAGGGAAACTTCAAAATTGTTCAAATTCATATTCCTCATATCCAGCACCACCCCAACATCAACATACAGTATGTGAAAATGGTGGGTTTCTATGCTTTGTAGTAAAACAGATAGAGGACGATACGTGTTTCCAGTGACGTCTAACTACCTTATCTTGTCTACCTACATTATCTTGTCTACCTACATTATCTTGTCTACCTACATTATCTTGACTACCTACATTATCTTGACTACCTACATTATCTTGTCTGCCTACATTATCTTGACTACCTACATTATCTTGACTACATTATCTTGACTACCTACATTATCTTGACTACCACACGACTACTGCATGGCTAATTCTCTCAGTCAGTGGACAACAGGATACCTACATTACCACAGTGACATAAGGACTGTAGGTTAACTAAAGTATCTCTAATCCCATGATTGATTGACTACATTACTTTGGTAATCTCTTAGTTCAACCCTCCATATAACAGTTACTATAAGCCAAATAACATCTTTGTAACGCGTTGTGTTTTTTGGTTATCCAATACATCGCTCGCCCCTTTTTTTTTCCACTGTTTGTGAGATCCTGCAAGAGGAACTAAGTCATGAATGCCAGGGAGGCTTGTGGCAACAGATTATAATCTATGTTGCATTCAAGAACGAAACATTACAACATGTCACTAACTTTTAAAAACTTTCTTCTTCGTTTTTTTTTTTTTTTTTGTGTAAAATAAATAAATATGGGCAGCCTTTTTTCTTTTTTTAAATGTGGTCTTTAATTTGTTTTCTTTATTTTTCCTAAATGATGGTTGTCATGTTGTGATTGTATCTTTGGTACAAAGTGCTAATTTTAAAGTTATTGTGTTAATTGCATTATCTCTTCGTGTTATCGTGAAAATGTTACTTTAAAAAAAAAATCAAAAATAAATTTCAATCAGAGTCATTTTTAAAAGTAATAATTCCTACGGCTAAATGTATGCATTGTCAGCTTCAGTGATAGTTATCTTGTTTATTGTGATGTGATACTACGTACATTTCCATGTGTTTAAGTTAACCCTCTAGATTGTTTTGTTATGTTCATTAGATTAGATAACAAACACAGGATTTTAAATACTTAGTGCTTAGTTTCATAATAACGGAAAAACACGGAATGAAATGAATATACAAACATACCATCACAAAGCAAAATGTTTTAAATATCAAATCTTTACATATTTAGAAAAATAATAAAGTGATTCACAATGAAAATTGTTTATTTTTTGGCTTTTCATCAAAAAAGGTTAATGATTTCGATATCCTTTTTTTTTAGGTGTGATGTTGTTCAACTAATAACAAAACAATGGATTAATGAAGACATTTGGGAATCTTGTCAAAAGAAAACTTCTTGCTAACCGACTGATCTAAGATCACCGTATTATTGGTTGCATATTCCCTCGATTAAAAAAAAAGCATGCAAATGAGTGAATCAACACAACAACAACAACAACAACAACAATAAATATTTGATTGAGCTTGATTTCATCTCAAAAGACAGATTGTCTTTCTATCACAGAGTTTGACCATTCCTTTTCCAAGAGCGGAGGGAAGTCCATTTTATGACCCCGCAGTCGGTCTGAGATCCCAAGATGGCCGTCACTGCTTAGTGGTACTGCCCCCAAAAAGGTCAGTAAACACTGCCCCAAAAGGCCTGTCACAGGTCAGTGATACTCCCCCCCCCCCCCCCCCCCAAAACAAAATGACAGTTACATACTGTTGTTGTCTCTCTTCCTGCCACGCTGGGCCAAGGCTTCACCTAGAGGCTCGACGTAGGGGTTATCCGCTCTCCCCTCCTCTTCCTGGATCATCCACGCAGGGAGACAGCAGGCGTGACCATCCAGAATGATGATAAGAATAATAACTATAATGAACTAAACACGTTACCGTCGTATCCTTGTCAGACATGACCATGTCCAAGGAATCGAGGCTTAAATTTCAAAATAAATTCACGAAATTAAAATGATACAAGGGAGGCCATAATGATGACGTCTTAATTAACGTCACCACAAATATCTCAATAATGAAACAAAATGAAGGACATTATCCCAGAACATTATCCCAGGACATTATCCCAGGACATTATCCCAGGACATTATCCCAGGACATTATCCCAGAACATTACCAGTACAGACGTTTTTAACATCCCAGGACATTATCCCAGGAAAATGAGGACATACCTGGATTTAAGGCGCTTTGTAAATACACATGTTTGCAGATGGATTGCTTTTTTAAAATGTGTTAGATTACATTTGGATTCAAAACTAGTGCACTACGTAAGGAATAGGGGGCCCTATGAGATGCCCCCTATGAGATGGAATGCCCTTTTGAGATGTTGAGATATTGAGATTTGTGAGATGCCCCCAGTGAGATGCCCCATATGAGATGCCCCTATGAGATGAATAGATGCCCCCTATGAGATGCCCCCTATGAGATGCCCCCTATGAGATGCCCCCTATGAGATGCCCCCTATGAGATGCCCCCTATGAGATGCCCCCTATGAGATGCCCCCTATGAGATGCCCCCTATGAGATGCCCCTATGAGATGCCCCCTATGAGATGCCCCCTATGAGATGCCCCATATGAGTGGAGGGACTCCCCCCATCACGGATGTTGGTTCCAGACACGACAGATCTTTCTGATCTCCACACGGTCATCACCTTTAACTGCCTTCAGCTTCAGTTCTGTAGCTGTGGAAATATTTACCGTCCATAAGTTAGTTACCCATACGAACTAACTCATACTAGTTACCCATACGAACTAACTCATACTAGTTACCCATACCAGATAACCCCTACTAACTAACCCATACTAGTTACCCATACGAACTAACTCATACTAGTTACCCATACGAACTAACTCATACTAGTTACCCATATGAACTAACTCATACTAGTTACCCATACCAGATAACCCCTACTAACTAACCCATACTAGTTACCCATACCAGATAACCCCTACTAACTAACCCATACTAGTTACCCATACCAGATAACACCTACTAACTAACTCATACTAGTTACCCATATGAACTAACTCATACTAGTTACCCATACGAACTAACTCATACTAGTTACCCATACGAACTAACCCATACTAGTTACCCATACGAACAAACTCATACTAGTTACCCATACCCGATAACGCCTACTAACTAACTAACCCATACTAGTTACCCATACCAGATAACGCCTACTAACTAACCCATACTAGTTACCCATACCAGATAACCCCTACTAACTAACTAACCCATACTAGTTACCCATACGAACTAACTCATACTAGTTACCCATACGAACTAACTCATACTAGTTACCCATATGAACTAACTCATACTAGTTACCCATACCAGATAACCCCTACTAACTAACCCATACTAGTTACCCATACCAGATAACCCCTTAAAAACTAACCCATACTAGTTACAAATACTAGTTACCCATTTTAACTAACATATACTAGTTACACATACAAACCCATACAAATTAACACATACTAACTAACCCATACTAACTAATCCATACCACTTACCCATACTAACGAACACATACAGACTAACCCATACTAACTGACCCATACTAGTTAACCATACTAACTAACCCCTACTAACCCCTACTAACTAACCCATACAAACTGACCCATACTAACTAACCCATGCTAGTTCCCCATCCAAGTGATCCATACTTTCTAACCCCTACTAACTAACCCCTACTAACTAACTAACCCGTATTAGTTTCCTGCTATCCTTTACTCATTAAACACTTCGAAAGCATCATACCGTTGTGTGGATTTATACTTTCCTGACCACAGTTGCGTTCTGTTCACATTTTAGTAGCACGGCTATAGCCTATTATAAACTGGGTGGTTCCAGCCTTGAATGCTGATTGGCTGACAGCCGTGGTATATCAGACCATATACCACGGGTATGACAAAACTCAGATTTTTACTGCTCTAATTACGGTGGTACCCAGTTTATAATAGCAATAAGGCACCTCGGGGGTTTGTGGTATATGGCCAATATACCACGGCTGAGAGCTGTGTCCAGGCACTCCACGTTGCATCATGCTTAAGAACAGCCCTTAGCCGTGGTATATTGGCCATATACCACACCCCTTCGGGCCTTATTGCTTAAATAAACAAAAGGGACACTTTGCTAATATTGAGTTGTACCCCTTTTTGCCCTCAAAACAGCTTAAATTCTTCGGGGCATCGACTCTACAATGTGTCAAAAGTGTTCCACAGGGATGCTGGCCCATGTTGACTCCAGTGCTTTCCACAGTTGTGTGAAGTTTGCAGGTCGTCCTTTGGGTGGTGGACCATTCTTGATACACACAGAAAACTGTTGAGCGTGAAAAACCCAGCAGCGTTGCAGTTCTTGAAACAAACCGATGTTCGGCACTTAAATCTGTTGTTTTGCCAATTCGCCCTCTGAATGACACACATACACAATCCATGTCTCAATTGTCTCAAGGCTTAATAACCCTTATTTAACCCTTATTTGAACCTTATTTAACCTTATTTAACCTTATGTAACCCTTATTTAACCTTATGTAACCTTATTTAACCATATTTAACCCTTATTTAACCCTTATTTAACCTGATTTAACCGTATTTGACCCTTATGTAACCCTTTTTTACCTTATTTAACCCTTATTTAACCTTATTTAACCCTTATTTAACCATATTTAACCTTATTTAACCCTTATTTAACCATATTTAACCCTTATTTAACCTTATTTAACCGTATTTGACCCTTATGTAACCCTTTTTTACCTTATTTAACCTGATTTAACCTTATTTAACCCTTTTTAGCCCTTTTTTGTACCTTATTTAACCCTTATTTAACCTTTATTTAACCTTATTTAACCATATTTAACCTTATTTAACCTTCTTTGACCCTTATTTAACCCTTATTTAACCTTATTTAACCCTTATTTAATCTTATTTAACCCTTATTTAACCCTTATTTAACCTTATTTAATCTTATTTAACCCTTATTTAACCCTTATTTAACCTTATTTAATCCTTATTTAACCTTATTTAATCTTATTTAACCCTTATTTAACCCTTATTTAACCCTTATTTAATCTTATTTAACCTTATTTAACCCTTATTTAACCTTATTTAACCTTATTTAACCCTTATTTAACCCTTATTTGACCCTTATTTAACCTTATTTAACCATATTTAACCCTTATTTAACCCGTATTTATCATCTACACTGATTGAAGTGGACATCAATAAGGAATCGTAGCATTGCCCTGAATTCACCTGGTCAGTCTATCATGGAAAGAGCAGATTTTATTTATGTTTTGTACACTCAGTGTACAATGATAATATACTGAACAAAAATATAAACGCAACATGTTAAGTGTTGGTTCCATGTTTCATGAGCTGAAATAAAACATCCCAGAAATGTTCCATACGCACAAAAAGCTTATTTCTCTAAATGTTGTGCACACATTTGTTTACATCCCTATTAGTGAGCCTTTCTCCTTCGCCAAAGATAATCCATCCACCTGACAGGTGTGGCATATCAAGAAGATGATTAAACAGCATGATCATTCTAAAATGTGCAGTTTTGTCACACAACACATCAACAACAACACAACCTACCTGGTTTCCAGTCTGCCTGGATCAGCAATAACACACCTGGTTTCCAGACTGCCTGGACCAGCCCTAACCTCCCTGGTTTCCAGACTGCCTGGACCAGCCCTAATCTACCTGGTTTCCAGACTGCCTGGACCAGCCCTAACCTCCCTGGTTTCCAGACTGCCTGGACCAGCCCTAACCTCCCTGGTTTCCAGACTGCCTGGACCAGCCCTAACCTCCCTGGTTTCCAGACTGCCTGGACCAGCCCTAATCTACCTGGTTTCCAGACTGCCTGGACCAGCCCTAACCTCCCTGGTTTCCAGACTGCCTGGACCAGCCCTAACCTCCCTGGTTTCCAGACTGCCTGGACCAGCCCTAACCTCCCTGGTTTCCAGACTGCCTGGACCAGCCCTAATCTACCTGGTTTCCAGACTGCCTGGACCAGCCCTAATCTACCTGGTTCCAGACTGCCTGGACCAGCCCTAATCTACCTGGTTTCCAGACTGCCTGGACCAGCCCTAATTTACCTGGTTTCCAGACTGCCTGGACCAGCCCTAATCTACCTGGTTTCCAGACTGCCTGGACCAGCCCTAATCTACCTGGTTCCAGACTGCCTGGACCAGCCCTAATCTACCTGGTTTCCAGACTGCCTGGACCAGCCCTAATTTACCTGTTTTCCAGACTGCCTGGACCAGCCCTAATCTACCTGGTTTCCAGACTGCCTGGACCAGCCCTAACCCACCTGGTTTCCAGACTGCCTGCATCAACCCTACCCTTTCTATAGGGAATTCCACATGAATGGTTAAACGTATAAATTAATAAACATAAATAAATGTCTGTAGTTTAATATGCTACTACATTTTTATGCTACATTTGTAATATAGTGAATATACAGCACCAGTCAAAAGTTTGGACACACCTACTCATTCAAGGGTTTTTCTTTATTTGTACTATTTTCTACATTGTAGAATAATAGTGAAGATATCAAAACAATGAAGTAACACCTATGGAATCATGTAGTAACCAAAAAAGTGTTTAACAAATAAAAAATACATTTTATAGTTGAGATTCTTCAAAGTAGCCACCCTTTGCCTTGATGACACCCTTTGCCCACTCTTGGCATTCTCTCAACCAGCTTCATGAGTTGGTCACCTGGAATACATTTCAATTAACAGGTTTTCCTTGTTTGAATTTGTATTTGTATTTATTATGGATCCCCATTAACTATTCCTGGGGTCCAGAAAAATTAGGTTAAAAGTTCATTTGTGGAATTTCTTTCCTTCTTAATGCATTTGAGCCAATCAGTTGTGTCGTGACAAGGTAGTTTAGGTATACAGAAGATAGCCCTATTTGGTAAAAGACCAAGTCCATATTATGGCAAGAACAGCTCAAAGAATCAAAGAAAAACGACAGTCCATCATTACTTTAAGACATGAAGGTCAGTCAATGCGGAACATTTCAAGAAATTTGAAAGTTTCTTCAAGTGCAGTCGCAAAAACCAAGCGTTAGGATGAATCTGTCTCTCATGAGGACCGCCATAGGACAGGAAGACCCAGAGTTACCTGGCTCTCATGAGGACCGCCATAGGACAGGAAGACCCAGAGTTACCTGGCTCTCATGAGGACCGCCAGAGGAAAGGAAGACCCAGAGTTACCTGGCTCTCATGAGGACCGCCATAGGAAAGGAAGACCCAGAGTTACCTGGCTCTCATGAGGACCGCCATAGGACAGGAAGACCCAGAGTTACCTGGCTCTCATGAGGACCACCATAGGACAGGAAGACCCAGAGTTACCTGGCTCTCATGAGGACCGCCACAGGACAGGAAGACCCAGAGTTACCTGGCTCTCATGAGGACCGCCATAGGAAAGGAAGACCCAGAGTTACCTGGCTCTCATGAGGACCGCCACAGGACAGGAAGACCCAGAGTTACCTGGCTCTCATGAGGACCGCCATAGGAAAGGAAGACCCAGAGTTACCACTGCTGCAGAGGATAAGTTCATTGGAGTTACCAGCCTCAGAAATTACAGCCCAAATAACTGCTTCACGGAGTTCAAGTAACAGACACAACATCAACTGTTCAGAGGAGACAGGACTTCATGGTCGAATTACCGCAAAGAAACCACTACTAAAGGACACCAATAATAAGAAGAGACTTGTTTGGGCCAAGAAACACGAGCAACGGACATTAGACCAGTGGAAAACCGTCCTTTGGTCTGAGTCCAAATGTTAGATTTTTGGATTTGAACCGTCGTGTGTTTGTGAGACGCAGAGACGGTGAGCGGATGATGATGTGTGATTCCCACAGTGAAGCATGGAGGAGGAGGTGTGACGGTGCTTTGCTGGTGACACTGACAGTGATTTCAAATCAAATCCAAACAAATATTATTGGTCACATACACATGGTTAGCAGATGTTAATGCGAGTGTAGCGAAATGCTTGTGATTCTAGTTGCAACTATGCAATAATATCTAACAAATTCACAACAACTACCTTATTCACAAATGTAAAGGGATGAATAAGAATATGTACATATCAATATATGGATGAGCGATGGCCGTGCGGCATAGGCAAGATGCAGTAGATGGTATAGAGTACAGTATATACATATAAGATGAGTAATGTAGGATATGTAAGCATTATTAAAGTGGTGTTATTTAAAGTGACTAGTGAAACCTTTATTAAGTCCATTTATTAAAGAGGCTAGAGATTTGAGTCTGTATGTTGACAGCAGCCTCTATGTTAGTGATGGCTGTTTAACAGTCTCTCGGTCCCTGCTTTGATGCACCTGTACTGACCTCGCCTTCTGGATGATAACGGGGTGAACAGGCAGTGGCTCGGGTGGTTGTTGTCCTTGATGATCTTTTTGGCCTTCCTGTGACTTCGGGTGCTGTCCTGGGGGGCAGGTGGTTTGCCCACGGTGATGCGTTGTGCAGATCGCACTACCCTCTGGGGAGCCCTGCAGTTGAGGGTGGTGCAGTTTACCGTACCAGGCGGTGATACAGCCTGACAGGATGCTCTCGATTGTGTAAAGGTTTGTGAGGGTTTTAGATGACGAGCCAAATGTCTTCAGCCTCCTGAGGTTGAAGAGTCGCTGTTGCGCCTTTTTCACCCCGCTGTCTGTGTGGGTGGATCATTTCAGTTTGTCTGTGATGTGTACGCCGAGGAACTTAAAACGTTCCACCTTCTCCACTCCTGTCTCGTGGATGTGGATAGGGGGGTGCTCCCTCTGCTGTTTCCTGAAGTCCACGATCATCTCCTTTGTTTTGTTGACGTTGAGTGAGAGGTTATTTTCCTGACACCACACTCTGAGGGTCCTCTCCTCCTCCCTGTAGGCCGTCTCGTCGTTGTTGGTAATCAAGCCTACCACTGTTGTGTCGTCCGCAAACTTGATGATTGAGTTGGAGGCGTGCGTGGCCACGCAGTCGTGGGTGAACAGGGAGTACAGGAGAGGGCTCAGAATGCACCCTTATGGGGCCCCAGTCTGCGGGGTGATGATGTTGTTACCTACCCTCACCACCTGGGGGCGGCCTGTCAGAATGTCCAGGACCCAGTTGCACAGGGCGGGGTCGAGACCCAGGGTCTCGAGCTTAATGATGAGTTTGGAGGGTACTATGGTGTTGAACGCTGAGCTGTAGTCAATGAACAGCATTCTTACGTAGGTATTCCTCTTGTCCAGATGGGTTAGGGCAATGTGCAGTGTGATGGCGATTGTGTCGTCAGGACCTATTGGGGCGGTATGCAAATTGGAGAGGGTCTAGGGTATCGGGTAGGGTGGAGGTGATGTGATCTTTGACTAGTGAGTGCTACGGGGAGATAGTCATTTAGTTCAGTTATCTTTTCCTTCTTTGATATAGGAACAATGGTGGACATCTTGAAGCATGTTGGGACAGCAGACTGGGATAAGGATGGGTTGAATATGTCCGTAAGGCATACTTAACCAGCATGGCTACCAGCAGCGATCCCATCTGGTTTTTGCTTAGTGGGACTATTATTTGTTTTTCAACAGGACAATGACCCAACACACCCCCAGGTTGTGTAAGGACTATATGACCAAGAAGGAGAGTGATGGAGTTCTGCATCAGATGACCTGGCCTCTACAATCACCCGATCTCAACCCAATTCAGATGGTTTGGGATGAGTTTGACTGCAGAGTAAAGGAAAAGCAGACAACAAGTACTCAGCATATGTGGGAACTCCTTCAAGACTGTTGGAAAAGCATTCCAGGTGAAGCTGGTTGAGAGAATGCCACGAGTGTGAAAAACTGTCATCAAGGCAAAGGTTGGCTACTTTGAAGATTCTAAAATATCCCATACTGTATATTTTGATTTGTTTAACGCTTTTTTGGTGACTACATGATTTCAAACAAATTTCAAACAAATAGGCAAGTCAGTTAAGAACAAATTCTTATTTTCAATGACGGCCTAGGAACAGTGGGTTGCCTTGAACTGCCTTGTTCAGGGGCAGAACGACAGATTTTTACCTTGTCAGCTCGGGGGATTCAATCTTGCAACCTTTCGGTTACGAGTCCAACACTCTAACCACTAGGCTACCGGCCGCCCCAAATTTTCTACAATGTAGAAAATATGTAGAAAATAGTCAAATAAAGAAAAAACCCTTGAATAAGTGCAGTTGAAGTCGGAAGTTTACATTCACTTAGGTTGGGGGTCATTAAAACTCGTTTTTCAACCACTCCATAAATTTCTTGTTAAAAAACGATCGTTTTGGCAAGTCGGTTAGGACATCTACTTTGTGCGTGACACAAGTAATTTTTCCAACAATTATTTACAGACACATTATTTCACTTTTAATTCACTGGATCACAATTCCAGACACAGACAGAGAGAGAGAGAGAGAGAGAGAGAGAGAGAGAGAGATAAGGAGAGAGAGAGAGAGAGAGGTAGAGGGAGAGATAAGGAGAGAGAGAGAGAGAGAGGTAGAGGGAGAGAAGAGACAGAGACAGAGACAGATTCAGAGCTCTAGAGGAGAGAGTTAGAACATGAGAGAGAGAGACAGAGAGAGAGACAGAGATTCAGAGACAGAGACAGAGACAGAGAGAGAGAGAGAGAGAGAGAGAGAGAGAGAGAGAGAGAGAGAGAGAAATTATGATATGACATCAGTGATGAGCTCTAAGGAATGTGTCTCACAAGGTATAATATTAGATGGATCAGGGACCACGCCACTTCTATAGTTAGCTGCTGTACATGATAAGATCCACGGTCCAATCAGTTTGTTTAATAAGAGTCCAGCTTTGTGATGTTACAGGTAGACTGAACTAGACAGTTATCCTATCGGGCTGACTTCAAACATTTCCATGGAATAACATCTGTTGTCGCGGCTACAATATGATCAGTACACTGTGTTAGTATTTACCTAAAGACCAAATACATCTAAAAATTTAACCAATCATTTGGGGTTATAAAAAAAAACATTGTTGACCTACCTATTCATGTATTCATTCTATATAGAGCCTACAGTAATAACTATGTAATATAAGGCTTTATAAACGCCTAGCTATTCATGTGATCTATAGCCTACAGTTATAACTATGGAATATAAGGCTGTATAAACGCCTACCTATTCATGTGCTCTATAGCCTACAGTTATAACTATGGAATATAAGGCTGTATAAACGCCTACCTATTCATGTGCTCTATAGCCTACAGTTATAACTATGGAATATAAGGCTTTATAAAGGCATACCTATTCATGATCATGGGCCCTCTAGTCTTGACCAAATCCTATTGTAAAACATGTATTGTGACCTCAATGGGACTTCCTGGATAATGAGAAAAATTTCAACTCATCTCACACACTCCCACATAGAGATGAGCGGATGAAAGTTATTCCCTACTTGTCCACTAGAGGGAGGTAGAGGTCAAAAGCACACACTGTGTTACAAACCAGGGATGAACCATGAATCTCCTGTGTGCCCCCCCCCCCCCTCCGCCCCTCTGTGTATGCCCAATGAGCCAAAGCATTATGGGAAGTCAAAGATAAATCTCAAACAAGACGGATCCTAATCCCAACTACCTCCGTTGTGTGTGGTGTAGTACTATAGGGATGTGTGTAGTGTAGTGTAGTACTACAGGGGTGTGTGTAGTGTAGTGTAGTTCTATAGGGGTGTGTGTAGTGTAGTGTAGTTCTATAGGGGTGTGTGTAGTGTAGTGTAGTTCTATAGGGATGTGTGTAGTGTAGTGTAGTTCTATAGGGGTGTGTGTAGTGTAGTGTAGTTCTATAGGGGTGTGTGTAGTGTAGTACTATAGGGATGTGTGTAGTGTAGTACTATAGGGGTGTGTGTAGTGTAGTATTATAGGGGTGTGTGTAGTGTAGTATGTATAGGGGTGTGTGTAGTGTAGTGTAGTTCTATAGGGGTGTGTGTAGTGTAGTGTAGTTCTATAGGGTGTGTGTAGTGTAGTACTATAGGGATGTGTGTAGTGTAGTATTATAGGGGGGTGTGTGTAGTGTAGTACTATAGGGATGTGTGTAGTGTAGTGTAGTACTATAGGGATGTGTGTAGTGTAGTACTATAGGGATGTGTGTAGTGTAGTACTATAGGGATGTGTGTAGTGTAGTATTATAGGGATGTGTGTAGTGTAGTACTATAGGGATGTGTGTAGTGTAGTGTAGTACTATAGGGATGTGTGTAGTGTAGTGTAGTACTATAGGGGTGTGTGTAGTGTAGTACTATAGGGATGTGTGTAGTGTAGTACTATAGGGGTGTGTGTGGTGTAGTACTATAGGGGTGTGTGTAGTGTAGTGTAGTACTATAGGGATGTGTGTAGTGTAGTGTAGTTCTATAGGGGTGTGTGTAGTGTAGTGTAGTTCTATAGGGGTGTGTGTAGTGTAGTACTATAGGGATGTGTGTAGTGTAGTACTATAGGGATGTGTGTAGTGTAGTGTAGTACTATAGGGATGTGTGTAGTGTAGTACTATAGGGATGTGTGTAGTGTAGTACTATAGGGATGTGTGTAGTGTAGTGTAGTACTATAGGGATGTGTGTAGTGTAGTGTAGTACTATAGGGATGTGTGTAGTGTAGTGTAGTACTATAGGGGTGTGTGTAGTGTAGTGTAGTTCTATAGGGATGTGTGTAGTGTAGTACTATAGGGATGTGTGTAGTGTAGTACTATAGGGATGTGTGTAGTGTAGTACTATAGGGGTGTGTGTAGTGTAGTGTAGTACTATAGGGGTGTGTGTAGTGTAGTGTAGTTCTATAGGGGTGTGTGTAGTGTAGTGTAGTTCTATAGGGGTGTGTGTAGTGTAGTACTATAGGGATGTGTGTAGTGTAGTACTATAGGGGTGTGTGTAGTGTAGTACTATAGGGATGTGTGTAGTGTAGTACTATAGGGATGTGTGTAGTGTAGTACTATAGGGATGTGTGTGTAGTGTAGTACTATAGGGATGTGTGTAGTGTAGTTTCTATAGGGATGTGTAGTACTATAGGGATGTGTGTAGTGTAGTACTATAGGGATGTGTGTAGTGTAGTATTATAGGGATGTGTGTGTGTAGTGTAGTACTATAGGGATGTGTGTAGTGTAGTGTAGTTACTATAGGGTGTGTGTAGTGTAGTACTATAGGGATGTGTGTAGTGTGTAGTACTATAGGGATGTAGTGTAGTGTAGTACTATAGGGATGTGTGTAGTGTGTGTAGTACTATAGGGATGTGTGTAGTGTAGTACTATAGGGATGTGTGTAGGGAGTGTAGTACTATAGGGATGTGTGTAGTGTAGTACTATAGGGATGTGTAGTGTAGTGTAGTACTATAGGGATGTGTGTAGTGTAGTGTAGTACTATAGGGATGTGTGTAGTGTAGTACTATAGGGATGTGTGTAGTGTAGTACTATAGGGATGTGTGTAGTGTAGTGTAGTTCTATAGGGATGTGTGTAGTGTAGTACTATAGGGATGTGTGTAGTGTAGTACTATAGGGATGTGTGTAGTGTAGTACTATAGGGATGTGTGTAGTGTAGTACTATAGGGATGTGTGTAGTGTAGTGTACTATAGGGGTGTGTTCTATAGTGTAGTGTAGTACTATAGGGATGTGTGTAGTTCTAGGGATGTGTGTGGTGTAGTACTATAGGGATGTGTGTAGTGTAGTACTATAGGGATGTGTGTAGTGTAGTACTATAGGGATGTGTGTAGTGTAGTACTATAGGGATGTGTGTAGTGTAGTACTATAGGGATGTGTGTAGTGTAGTACTATAGGGATGTGTGTAGTGTAGTACTATAGGGATGTGTGTAGTGTAGTGTAGTACTATAGGGATGTGTGTAGTGTAGTACTATAGGGATGTGTGTAGTGTAGTACTATAGGGATGTGTGTAGTACTATAGGGATGTGTGTAGTGTAGTGTAGTACTATAGGGATGTGTGTAGTGTAGTACTATAGGGATGTGTGTAGTGTAAGGTGTAGTACTATAGGATGTGTGTAGTGTAGTACTATAGGGATGTGTGTAGTGTAGTACTATAGGGATGTGTGTAGTGTAGTGTAGTACTATAGGGATGTGTGTAGTGTAGTACTATAGGGATGTGTGTAGTGTAGTACTATAGGGATGTGTGTAGTGTAGTGTAGTACTATAGGGATGTGTGTAGTGTAGTACTATAGGGATGTGTGTAGTGTAGTACTATAGGGATGTGTGTAGTGTAGTACTATAGGGATGTGTGTAGTGTAGTACTATAGGGAGTGTACTATAGGGTGTAGTGTAGTACTATAGGGATGTGGTAGTGTGTGTAGTAGGGAGTGTAGTGTAGTACTATAGGGATGTGTGTAGTGTAGTGTAGTACTATAGGGATGTGTGTAGTGTAGTACTATAGGGGTGGTGTAGTGTAGTGTAGTACTATAGGGATGTGTGTAGTGTAGTACTATAGGGATGTGTGTAGTGTAGTACTATAGGGATGTGTAGTAGTGTAGTACTATAGGGATGTGTGTAGTGTAGTACTATAGGGATGTGTGTAGTGTAGTGTAGTACTATAGGGATGTGTGTAGTGTAGTACTATAGGGATGTGTAGTGTAGTGTGTGTAGTGTAGTACTATAGGGATGTGTGTAGTGTAGTACTATAGGGATGTGTGTAGTGTAGTACTATAGGGATGTGTGTAGTGTAGTGTAGTACTATAGGGATGTGTAGTGTAGTGTAGTACTATAGGGATGTGTGTAGTGTAGTGTAGTACTATAGGGATGTGTGTAGTGTAGTACTATAAGGATGTGTGTAGTGTAGTATTATAGGGATGTGTGTAGTGTAGTACTATAGGGATGTGTGTAGTGTAGTACTATAGGGATGTGTGTAGTGTAGTGTAGTACTATAGGGATGTGTGTGTGTAGTGTAGTACTATAGGGATGTGTGTAGTGTAGTACTATAGGGATGTGTGTAGTGTAGTACTATAGGGATGTGTGTAGTGTAGTACTATAGGGATGTGTGTAGTGTAGTACTATAGGGATGTGTGTAGTGTAGTGTAGTACTATAGGGATGTGTGTAGTGTAGTACTATAGGGATGTGTGTAGTGTAGTACTATAGGGATGTGTGTAGTGTAGTGTAGTACTATAGGGATGTGTAGTGTAGTGTAGTACTATAGGGTGTAGTGTAGTACTATAGGGATGTGTGTAGTGTAGTACTATAGGGATGTGTAGTGTAGTGTACTATAGGGATGTGTGTAGTGTAGTGTAGTACTATAGGGATGTGTGTAGTGTAGTGTAGTTCTATAGGGATGTGTGTACTATAGGGATGTGTGTAGTACTAGGGATGTGTAGTAGTACTATAGGGATGTGTGTAGTGTAGTACTATAGGGATGTGTGTAGTGTAGTACTATAGGGATGTGTGTAGTGTAGTGTAGTACTATAGGGATGTGTGTAGTGTAGTGTAGTACTATAGGGATGTGTGTAGTGTAGTACTATAGGGATGTGTGTAGTGTAGTACTATAGGGATGTGTGTAGTGTAGTGTAGTACTATAGGGATGTGTGTAGTGTAGTGTAGTACTATAGGGATGTGTGTAGTGTAGTGTAGTACTATAGGGATGTGTGTAGTGTAGTACTATAGGGATGTGTGTAGTGTAGTACTATAGGGATGTGTGTAGTGTAGTACTATAGGGATGTGTGTAGTGTAGTGTAGTACTATAGGGATGTGTGTAGTGTAGTACTATAGGGATGTGTGTAGTGTAGTACTATAGGGATGTGTGTAGTGTAGTGTAGTACTATAGGGATGTGTGTAGTGTAGTACTATAGGGATGTGTGTAGTGTAGTACTATAGGGATGTGTGTAGTGTAGTGTAGTACTATAGGGATGTGTGTAGTGTAGTACTATAGGGATGTGTGTAGTGTAGTGTAGTACTATAGGGATGTGTGTAGTGTAGTATTATAGGGATGTGTGTAGTGTAGTACTATAGGGATGTGTGTAGTGTAGTACTATAGGGATGTGTGTAGTGTAGTACTATAGGGATGTGTGTAGTGTAGTGTAGTACTATAGGGATGTGTGTGTAGTGTAGTACTATAGGATGTGTGTGTAGTGTAGTACTATAGGGATGTGTGTAGTGTAGTACTATAGGGATGTGTGTAGTGTAGTACTATAGGGATGTGTGTAGTGTAGTACTATAGGGATGTGTGTAGTGTAGTACTATAGGGATGTGTGTAGTGTAGTGTAGTACTATAGGGATGTGTGTAGTGTAGTACTATAGGGATGTGTGTAGTGTAGTGTAGTACTATAGGGATGTGTGTAGTGTAGTACTATAGGGATGTGTGTAGTGTAGTACTATAGGGATGTGTGTAGTGTAGTGTAGTACTATAGGGATGTGTGTAGTGTAGTGTAGTACTATAGGGATGTAGTGTAGTGTAGTACTATAGGGATGTGTGTAGTGTAGTGTAGTACTATAGGGATGTGTGTAGTGTAGTATTATAGGGATGTAGTACTATAGGGTGTAGTACTATAGGGGTGTGTGTAGTGTAGTACTATAGGGATGTGTGTAGTGTAGTACTATAGGGATGTGTAGTGTAGTACTATAGGGGATGTGTGTAGTGTAGTGTACTATAGGGATGTGTGTAGTGTAGTACTATAGGGATGTGTGTAGTGTAGTACTATAGGGGTGTGTGTAGTACTATAGGATGTAGTGTAGTACTATAGGGATGTGTGTGTAGTGTAGTACTATAGGGATGTGTGTAGTGTAGTACTATAGGGATGTGTGTGTGTAGTGTAGTACTATAGGGATGTGTGTAGTGTAGTACTATAGGGATGTAGTGTAGTGTAGTACTATAGGGATGTGTAGTGTAGTGTAGTACTATAGGGATGTGTGTAGTGTAGTACTATAGGGATGTGTGATGTGTGTAGTGTAGTACTATAGGGATGTGTGTAGTGTAGTACTATAGGGATGTGTGTAGTGTAGTGTAGTACTATAGGGATGTGTGTGTAGTGTAGGACTATAGGGATGTGTGTAGTGTAGTACTATAGGGATGTAGTGTAGTGTAGTACTATAGGGATGTGTGTAGTGTAGTACTATATAGGGATGTGTGTAGTGTAGTACTATAGGGATGTGTGTAGTGTAGTACTATAGGGATGTGTGTAGTGTAGTGTAGTACTATAGGGATGTGTAGTACTATAGGGATGTGTGTAGTGTAGTACTATAGGGATGTGTGTAGTAGTGTAGTACTATAGGGATGTGTGTAGTGTAGTACTATAGGGATGTGTGTAGTGTAGTACTATAGGGATGTGTGTAGTGTAGTAGTACTATAGGGATGTGTGTAGTGTAGTACTATAGGGATGTGTGTAGTGTAGTACTATAGGGATGTGTGTAGTGTAGTACTATAGGGATGTGTGTAGTGTAGTGTAGTACTATAGGGATGTGTGTAGCAGTGTACTATAGGGATGTGTGTAGTGTAGTACTATAGGGATGTGTGTAGTGTAGTGTAGTACTATAGGGATGTGTGTAGTGTAGTACTACTATAGGGATGTGTGTAGTGTAGTACTATAGGGTGTGTGTAGTGTAGTGTAGTACTATAGGGATGTGTGTAGTGTAGTACTATAGGGATGTGTGTAGTGTAGTACTATAGGGATGTGTGTGTAGTGTAGTACTATAGGGATGTGTGTAGTGTAGTACTATAGGGATAGGGATGTGTAGTGTAGTACTATAGGGATGTGTGTAGGGAGTGTAGTGTAGTACTATAGGGATGTGTGTAGTGTAGTACTATAGGGATGTGTGTAGTGTAGTGTAGTACTATAGGGGATGTAGTGTAGTGTAGTACTATAGGGATGTGTGTAGTGTACTACTAGGGATGTGTGTAGTGTAGTACTATAGGGATGTGTGTAGTGTAGTACTATAGGGATGGATGTAGTGTAGTGTAGTACTATAGGGATGTGTGTAGTGTAGTAGTACTATAGGGATGTGTGTAGTGTAGTACTATAGGGGTGTGTGTAGTACTATAGGGATGTGTGTAGTGTAGTACTATAGGGATGTGTGTAGTGTAGTGTAGTACTATAGGGATGTGTGTAGTGTACTATAGGGATGTGTGTAGTGTAGTACTATAGGGTGTGTAGTGTAGTGTAGTACTATAGGGATGTGTGTAGTGTAGTAGTATAGGGATGTGTGTGTAGTGTGTAGGAGTAGTAGTACTATAGGGATGTGTGTAGTGTAGTACTATAGGGATGTGTGTAAGTGTAGTACTATAGGGATGTGTGTAGTGTAGTACTATAGGGATGTGTGTAGTGTAGTGTAGTACTATAGGGATGTGTGTAGTGTAGTGTACTATAGGGATGTGTGTAGTGTAGTACTATAGGGATGTGTGTAGTGTAGTGTAGTACTATAGGGATGTGTGTAGTGTAGTACTATAGGGATGTGTGTAGTGTAGTACTATAGGGATGTGTGTAGTGTAGTACTATAGGGATGTGTGTAGTGTAGTACTATAGGGATGTGTGTAGTGTAGTGTAGTACTATAGGGATGTGTGTAGTGTAGTGTAGTACTATAGGGATGTGTGTAGTGTAGTACTATAGGGATGTGTGTAGTGTAGTGTAGTACTATAGGGATGTGTGTAGTGTAGTACTATAGGGATGTGTGTAGTGTAGTACTATAGGGATGTGTGTAGTGTAGTGTAGTACTATAGGGATGTGTGTAGTGTAGTACTATAGGGATGTGTGTAGTGTAGTGTAGTTCTATAGGGGTGTGTGTAGTGTAGTACTATAGGGATGTGTGTAGTGTAGTACTATAGGGATGTGTGTAGTGTAGTACTATAGGGTTGTGTGTAGTGTAGTGTAGTACTATAGGGATGTGTGTAGTGTAGTACTATAGGGATGTGTGTAGTGTAGTACTATAGGGATGTGTGTAGTGTAGTGTAGTACTATAGGGATGTGTGTAGTGTAAGTACTATAGGGATGTGTGTAGTGTAGTACTATAGGGATGTGTGTAGTGTAGTACTATAGGGATGTGTGTAGTGTAGTGTAGTACTATAGGGATGTGTGTAGTGTAGTGTAGTACTATAGGGATGTGTGTAGTGTAGTACTATAGGGATGTGTGTGTAGTGTAGTGTACTATAGGGATGTGTGTAGTGTAGTACTATAGGGATGTGTGTAGTGTAGTACTATAGGGATGTGTGGATGTGTAGTGTAGTACTATAGGGATGTGTAGTGTAGTACTATAGGGATGTAGTACTATAGGGATGTGTGTAGTGTAGTGTAGTACTATAGGGATGTGTGTAGTGTAGTGTAGTACTATAGGGATGTGTGTAGTGTAGTACTATAGGGATGTGTGTAGTGTAGTACTATAGGGATGTGTGTAGTGTAGTGTAGTACTATAGGGATGTGTGTAGTGTAGTACTATAGGGATGTGTGTAGTGTAGTACTAGTAGGGAGGGATAGTACTATAGGGATGTGTGTAGTGTAGTACTATAGGGATGTGTGTAGTGTAGTGTAGTACTATAGGGATGTGTGTAGTGTAGTGTAGTACTATAGGGATGTGTGTAGTGTAGTGTAGGGATGTGTGTAGTTCTATAGGGATAGGGATGTGTGTAGTGTAGTGTAGTACTATAGGGATGTGTGTAGTGTAGTGTAGTACTATAGGGATGTGTGTAGTGCTGTAAGGATGTGTAGTACTATAGGGATGTGTGTAGTGTAGTATTATAGGGATGTGTAGTGTAGTGTAGTGTAGTGTAGTGTAGTGTAGTGTAGTGTAGTACTATAGGGATGTGTGTAGTGTAGTGTAGTATTATAGGGATGTGTGTAGTGTAGTACTATAAGGATGTGTGTAGTGTGTAGTACTATAGGGATGTGTGTAGTGTAGTGTAGTACTATAGGGATGTGTGTAGTGTAGTGTAGTACTATAGGGATGTGTGTGTAGTGTAGTACTATAGGGATGTGTGTAGTGTAGTACTATAGGGATGTGTGTAGTGTAGTACTATAGGGATGTGTGTAGTGTAGTACTATAGGGATGTGTAGTGTAGTGTAGTACTATAGGGATGTGTGTAGTGTAGTGTAGTACTATAGGGATGTGTGTAGTGTAGTACTATAGGGATGTGTGTAGTGTAGTACTATAGGGATGTGTGTAGTGTAGTACTATAGGGATGTGTGTAGTGTAGTACTATAGGGATGTGTGTAGTGTAGTACTATAGGGATGTGTGTGTGTAGTGTAGTACTATAGGGATGTGTGTAGTGTAGTGTAGTACTATAGGGATGTGTGTAGTGTAGTACTATAGGGATGTGTGTAGTGTAGTACTATAGGGATGTGTGTAGTGTAGTGTAGTACTATAGGGATGTGTGTAGTGTAGTACTATAGGGATGTGTGTAGTGTAGTACTATAGGGATGTGTGTGTAGTGGGTGTAGTACTAGTACTATAGGGATGTGTGTAGTGTAGTGTAGTACTATAGGGATGTGTGTAGTGTAGTGTAGTACTATAGGGATGTGTGTAGTGTAGTACTATGGGGGGTGTGTGTGTAGTGTAGTACTATAGGGATGTGTGTAGTGTAGTACTATAGGGATGTGTGTAGTGTAGTACTATAGGGATGTGTGTAGTGTAGTACTATAGGGATGTGTGTAGTGTAGTACTATAGGGATGTGTGTAGTGTAGTACTATAGGGATGTGTGTAGTGTAGTACTATAGGGATGTGTGTAGTGTAGTGTAGTACTATAGGGATGTGTGTAGTGTAGTACTATAGGGATGTGTGTAGTGTAGTGTAGTACTATAGGGATGTGTGTAGTGTAGTGTAGTACTATAGGGATGTGTGTAGTGTAGTACTATAGGGATGTGTGTAGTGTAGTACTATAGGGATGTGTGTAGTGTGTAGTACTATAGGGATGTGTGTAGTGTAGTGTAGTACTATAGGGATGTGTGTAGTGTAGTACTATAGGGATGTGTGTAGTGTAGTACTATAGGGATGTGTAGTGTAGGGTGTAGTGTACTATAGGGATGTGTGTGTAGTGTAGTACTATAGGGATGTGTGTAGTGTAGTGTAGTACTATAGGGATGTGTGTAGTGTAGTACTATAGGGATGTGTGTGTAGTGTAGTACTATAGGGATGTGTGTAGTAGTGTAGTACTATAGGGATGTGTGTGTGTAGTGTAGTACTATAGGGATGTGTGTAGTGTAGTGTAGTACTATAGGGATGTGTGTAGTGTAGTACTATAGGGATGTGTGTAGTAGTATTAAGGATGTGTAGTGTAGTACTATAGGGATGTGTGTAGTGTAGTACTATAGGGGATGTAGTACTATAGAGGGATGTAGTGTAGTGTAGTACTATAGGGATGTGTGTGTGTAGTGTAGTACTATATAGGGATGTGTGTAGTGTAGTACTATAGGGATGTGTGTGTAGTGTAGTACTATAGGGATGTGTAGTGTGTAGTGTAGTACTATAGGGATGTGTGTAGTGTAGTACTATAGGGATGTGTATAGTGTAGTAGTACTATAGGTGAGTGTAGTACTACAGGGGATGTGTGTGTAGTGTAGTACTATAGGGATGTGTAGTAGGGTGTAGTAGTTATAGGGATGTGTGTGTAGTGTAGTACTATAGGGATGTGTGTAGTGTAGTACTATAGGGATGTGTGTAGTGTAGTGTAGTACTATAGGGATGTGTGTAGTGTAGTACTATAGGGATGTGTGTAGTGTAGTACTATAGGGATGTGTGTAGTGTAGTGTAGTACTATAGGGATGTGTGTAGTGTAGTGTAGTACTATAGGGATGTGTGTAGTGTAGTGTAGTACTATAGGGATGTGTGTAGTGTAGTACTATAGGGATGTGTGTAGTGTAGGGAGTGTAGTACTATAGGGGGATGTGTGTAGTGTAGTACTATAGGGATGTGTGTAGTGTAGTACTATAGGGATGTGTGTAGTGTAGTGTAGTACTATAGGGATGTGTGTAGTGTAGTAGTACTATAGGGATGTGTGTAGTGTAGTACTATAGGGATGTGTGTAGTGTAGTGTAGTACTATAGGGATGTGTGTAGTGTAGTGTAGTACTATAGGGATGTGTGTAGTGTAAGGTGTGTAGGATGTGTGTAGGGAGTGTGTGTAGTGTAGTGTAGTACTATAGGGATGTGTAGTGTAAGTGTAGTACTATAGGGATGTGTGTAGTGTAGTACTATAGGGATGTGTGTAGTGGTGTAGTACTATAGGGATGTGTGTAGTGTAGTACTATAGGGATGTGTGTAGTGTAGTGTAGTACTATAGGGATGTGTGTAGTGTAGTGTAGTACTATAGGGATGTGTGTAGTGTAGTACTATAGGGATGTGCAGTGTAGTAGTACTATAGGGATGTGTGTAGTGTAGTACTATAGGGATGTGTGTAGTGTAGTACTATAGGGGGATGTGTGTAGTGTAGTACTATAGGGATGTGTGTGTAGTGTAGTACTATAGGGATGTGTGTAGTGTAGTGTAGTACTATAGGGATGTGTGTAGTGTAGTACTATAGGGATGTGTGTAGTGTAGTAGTACTATAGGGATGTGTGTAGTGTAGTACTATAGGGATGTGTGTAGTGTAGTGTACTACTAGGGATGTGTGTAGTGTAGTACTATAGGGATGTGTGTAGTGTAGTACTATAGGGATGTGTGTAGTGTAGTGTAGTACTATAGGGATGTGTGTAGTGTAGTACTATAGGGAGTGTGTGTGTAAGTGTAGTACTATAGGGGGATGTAGTGTAGTGTAGTACTATAGGGATGTGTGTAGTGTAGTGTAGTACTATAGGGATGTGTGTAGTGTAGTACTATAGGGATGTGTGTAGTGTAGTACTATAGGGATGTGTGTAGTGTAGTGTATACTATAGGGATGTGTGTAGTGTAGTGTAGTACTATAGGGATGTGTAGTGTAGTGTAGTACTATAAGGGAGGGATGTGTAGTGTAGTGTAGTACTATAGGGATGTGTGTGTAGTGTAGTACTATAGGGATGTGTGTAGTGTAGTACTATAGGGATGTGTAGTGTAGTGTAGTACTATAGGGATGTGTGTAGTGTAGTAGTACTATAGGGGATGTGTGTAGTGTAGTACTATAGGGATGTGTGTGTGTAGTGTAGTACTATAGGGATGTGTGTGTAGTAGTACTATAGGGATGTGTGTAGTGTAGTACTATAGGGATGTGTAGTGTAGTGTAGTACTATAGGGATGTGTGTAGTGTAGTACTATAGGGATGTGTGTAGTGTAGTGTGTATAGGATAGGGATGTGTGTAGTGTAGTACTATATAGGGATGTGTGTAGGAGTGTAGTGTAGTACTATAGGGATGTGTGTAGTGTAGTATTATAGGGATGTGTGTAGTGTAGTACTATAGGGATGTGTGTAGTGTAGTGTAGTACTATAGGGATGTGTGTAGTGTAGTACTATAGGGATGTGTGTAGTTCTATAGGGATGTGTGTAGTGTAGTACTATAGGGATGTGTGTAGTGTAGTACTATAGGGATGTGTGTAGTGTAGTACTATAGGGATGTGTGTAGTTCTATAGGGATGTGTGTAGTGTAGTACTATAGGGATGTGTGTAGTGTAGTACTACAGGGATGTGTGTAGTGTAGTGTAGTACTATAGGGATGTGTGTAGTGTAGTGCTGTAAGGATGTGTATAGTGTAGTACTATAGGGTTGTGTGTAGTGTAGTGTAGTACTACAGGGATGTGTGTAGTGTAGTGTAGTACTATTGGGATGTGTGTAGTGTAGTGCTGTAAGGATGTGTATAGTGTAGTACTATAGGGTTGTGTGTAGTGTAGTGTAGTACTATAGGGATGTGTGTAGTGTAGTACTATAGGGATGTGTGTAGTGTAGTACTATAGGGATGTGTGTAGTGTAGTACTATAGGGATGTGTGTAGTGTAGTGTAGTACTATAGGGATGTGTGTAGTGTAGTGTAGTACTATAGGGATGTGTGTAGTGTAGTACTATAGGGATGTGTGTAGTGTAGTACTATAGGGATGTGTGTAGTGTAGTGTAGTACTATAGGGATGTGTGTAGTGTAGTGTAGTACTATAGGGATGTAGTGTAGTGTAGTACTATAGGGATGTGTGTAGTGTAGTGTAGTATAGGGATGTGTGTAGTGTAGTATTATAGGGATGTGTGTAGTGTAGTACTATAGGGATGTGTGTAGTGTAGTACTATAGGGATGTGTGTAGTGTAGTACTATAGGGATGTGTGTAGTGTAGTACTATAGGGATGTGTGTAGTGTAGTACTATAGGGATGTGTGTAGTGTAGTGTAGTACTATAGGGATGTGTGTAGTGTAGTACTATAGGGATGTGTGTAGTGTAGTGTAGTACTATAGGGATGTGTGTAGTGTAGTACTATAGGGATGTGTGTAGTGTAGTACTATAGGGATGTGTGTGTAGTGTAGTACTATAGGGATGTGTGTAGTGTAGTGTAGTACTATAGGGATGTGTGTAGTGTAGTACTATAGGGATGTGTGTAGTGTAGTACTATAGGGATGTGGATGTAGTACTGTAGGGATGTGTGTAGTAGTGTAGTAGGGATGTAGTGGATGTGTAGTGTGTAGTACTATAGGGATGTGTGTGTGTAGTACTATAGGGATGTGTGTAGTGTAGTACTATAGGGATGTGTGTAGTGTAGTACTATAGGGATGTGTGTAGTGTAGTGTAGTACTATAGGGATGTGTGTAGTGTAGTGTAGTACTATAGGGATGTGTGTAGTGTAGTACTATAGGGATGTGTGTAGTGTAGTACTATAGGGATGTGTGTAGTGTAGTATAGTACTATAGGGATGTGTAGTGTAGTGTAGTACTATAGGGATGTGTGTAGTGTAGTACTATAGGGATGTGTGTAGTGTAGTGTAGTACTATAGGGATGTGTGTAGTGTAGTACTATAGGGATGTGTGTAGTGTAGTGTAGTACTATAGGGATGTGTGTAGTGTAGTACTATAGGGATGTGTGTAGTGTAGTACTATAGGGATGTGTGTAGTGTAGTGTAGTACTATAGGGATGTGTGTAGTGTAGTGTAGTACTATAGGGATGTGTGTAGTGTAGTGTAGTACTATAGGGATGTGTGTAGTGTAATACTATAGGGATGTGTGTAGTGTAGTGTAGTACTATAGGGATGTGTGTAGTGTAGTATTATAGGGATGTGTGTAGTGTAGTACTATAGGATGTGATGTGTAGTACTATAGGGATGTGTGTAGTACTGTACTATATAGGGATGTAGTGTAGTGTAGTACTATAGGGATGTGTGTAGTTCTATAGGATGTGTGTAGTGTAGTACTATAGGGATGTGTGTAGTGTAGTACTACAGGGATGTGTGTAGTGTAGTGTAGTACTATTGGGATGTGTGTAGTGTAGTGCTGTAAGGATGTGTATAGTGTAGTACTATAGGGTTGTGTGTAGTGTAGTGTAGTACTACAGGGATGTGTGTAGTGTAGTGTAGTACTATAGGGATGTGTGTAGTGTAGTACTATAGGGATGTGTGTAGTGTAGTGTAGTACTATAGGGATGTGTGTAGTGTAGTGTAGTACTACAGGGATGTGTGTAGTGTAGTACTATAGGGATGTGTGTAGTGTAGTACTATAGGGGTGTGTGTAGTGTAGTGTAGTACTATAGGGATGTGTGTAGTGTAGTGTAGTACTACAGGGATGTGTGTAGTGTAGTACTATAGGGATGTGTGTAGTGTAGTACTATAGGGGTGTGTGTAGTGTAGTGTAGTACTATAGGGATGTGTGTAGTGTAGTGTAGTATTATAGGGATGTGTGTAGTGTAGTGTAGTTCTATAAGGATGTGTGTGGTGTAGTACTATAGGGATGTGTATAGTGTAGTACTACAGGGATGTGTGTAGTGTAGTACTATAAGGATGTGTGTGGTGTAGTACTATAGGGTTGTGTGTAGTGTAGTGTAGTACTACAGGGATGTGTGTAGTGTAGTACTATAAGGATGTGTGTAGTGTAGTGTAGTACTACAGGGATGTGTGTAGTGTAGTGTAGTACTACAGGGATGTGTGTAGTGAAGTACTATAAGGATGTGTGTGGTGTAGTACTTTGGGGGGGGGGGGGGGGGTTGTGTAGTTTAATACTATAGGGGTGTTCTACAACAGTCTTGGAAGGATACTAATGACCATTGTGTGCATGATAGTGATGTTGAATTGATCCAAACAAAGGGGAATATAAAGTAAAAATCCCTTCGATTTTAGAGGCCAATGACCTACTTATAGACAAGTGATCTTGACCGACACATGACATTGGGGATATTTTTAACGGTCACACTCATACTGTCATTACGGTAAAGCTGACAGGATGGAGTGCGCTCTCTCAAATGCGCCCAAATGGGGGTAAAACGTTTACTGCCAAACCCAAAACAAGTGTCGGGGTTTTCTACCGGCCATTGTACAATCAACTGGAGTATATTGTGATTACAATTTGGCGGCGTCTAGTCAGAAATCCCGTGTAGGATGTTGGTTTCAGGCGTTTTGGAATACAAGGTATAATGTTTGTACCTTTCTTTATAAGAGTGGTGAAATCCACCGAATATTCCACATTGGAACAGCTGACGATAATGCCGCACCGAAAATATGAACGAGATATGAAGAATTACAAGGAGAAATATAATTAAATCAAATGCTTGCTAATTGACAAATCAGGTAACGATGTTGGACTATATTTATCAAGTTGTCACTACAGTTTGCATAGGTGTTCTGTTTCTGTTTGCGTGCTAGCTGGCTTTGCAGTTTTTCCAGGGGCTGCGTTGGGCTTCGCTGTTTGTCTTTTCCCCTAGACTGCCTTCAGCCCCTCCTTGTTTTGTATCTCGCTAGGGGAGAGAGAGAGAGTCATGTTTACATTCTGCACAGGGTCTATAGCGCAAGGATAGAGACCGTTTCCTATCTCCCATTTTACGAACAGGTGGTATGTCTATTGAAAGATGATTAGAACATCCCAATAAGAATGCATTGGTCTCCTTCCTCTTTTTATAGTGATATTTCCGTCTGCAACATTGCAGTGTTTTTCTCTGCAGTGAAGCAATCGGACAGCCAGGGCTGACGTGCAGATAAGATGCTCAGACATAATACATGATGTAGACTTCTGAAGACACCATTTATTTCTTTGGTCTGAGGCAATTCGCACTGTCTGTTTCCCGTTACAGGCCCCCTTCATTTTATTCCACAGATAACGATCCTGTGCAAGGACTTCTATCGTGAGTACCTTTACATGCATAGTAATAAATCGATAGTGATTATAGCAGTAGGGAGATTATATAATAGTAATGTAAACACCATACTATGTTTATCTTAATCCGCATAAGAGCAAAACCGAAGTTAGCATTCCCCCGATTAAAACACCAGATTTTCTAAATCTTTCGAATTATAAGGACACGTAAACACCCTAACTGTGATCAAGCGGTGTGTTTGATCTGCGCATGTGCTAGAACCGAGCAAGCATTTCAAGAGCAGGTGTTCCCAAACTTTTTCACTTGACCCCCCCCCCCCCATCCAGCTCTGGGGAACATCCCGCGCCCCGCTGCGCACACGCCACGTCTATTTCTATGGGCACAAGCACTGTTCATGACACAAACTGTTCACATCCATCTTGTTGGAGGGAATTTAGCAGGTTTAAAGGGTATTTCTTGGAATTCGACACATTTTTGTTCATGGGGTGCAAAGAACATTTTTGCAGTTTGAAAGCAAAATGAATTGTGGATAAACGATTAGAACTATTTCCCTGTTTGACCGCTAGGTTTTATGGGTATCATGACACCTCCACTATGGGGCTTTCTTTTTTTATTTCACCTTTATTTAACCAGGTAGGCTAGTTGAGAACAAGTTCTCATTTACAACTGCGACCTGGCCAAGATAAAGCATAGCAGTGTGAACAGACAACACAGAGTTACACATGGAGTAAACAATTAACAAGTCAATAATACAGTAGAAAAAAAAGAAAAAAAGAGTCTATATACACTGTGTGCAAAAGGCATGAGGAGGTAGGCGAATAATTACAATTTTGCAGATTAACACTGGAGTGATAAATGATCAGATGGTCATGTACAGGTAGAGATATTGGTGTGCAAAAGAGCAGAAAAGTAAATAAATATAAACAGTATGGGGACGAGGTAGGTATATTGGGTGGGCTATTTACCGATGGACTATGTACAGCTGCAGCGATCGGTTAGCTGCTCAGATAGCAGATGTTTGAAGTTGGTTAGGGAGATAAAAGTCTCCAACTTCAGCGATTTTTGCAATTCGTTCCAGTCACATCCAGCAGAGAACTGGAACGAAAGGCAGCCAAATGAGGTGTTGGCTTTAGGGATGATCAGTGAGATACACCTGCTGGAGCGCGTGCTACGGGTGGGTGTTGCCATCGTGAACTGAGATAAGGCGGAGCTTTACCTAGCATGGACTTGTAGATGACCTGGAGCCAGTGGGTCTGGCGACGAATATGTAGCGAGGGCCAGCCGACTAGAGCATACAGGTCGCAGTGGTGGGTGTTATAAGGTGCTTTAGTAACAAAATGTATGGAACTGTAATAAACTGCATCCAGTTTGCTGAGTAGAGTGTTGGAAGCTATTTTGTAGATGACATCGCCGAAGTCGAGGATCGGTAGGTTAGTCAGTTTTACTAGGGTAAGTTTGGCGGCGTGAGTGAAGGAGGCTTTGTTGCGGAATAGAAAGCCGACTCTAGATTTGATTTTAGATTGGAGATGTTTGATATGAGTCTGGAAGGAGAGTTTACAGTCTAGCCAGACACCTAGGTACTTATAGATGTCCACATATTCAAGGTCGGAACCATCCAGGGTGGTGATTCTAGTCAGGCGTGCGGGTGCAGGCAGCGAACGGTTGAAAAGCATGCATTTGGTTTTACTAGCGTTTAAGAGCAGTTGGAGGCCACGGACGGAGTGTTGTATGGCATTGAAGCTCGTTTGGAGGTTAGATAGCACAGTGTCCAAGGACGGGCCGGAAGTATACAGAATGGTGTCGTCTGCGTAGAGGTGGATCAGGGAATTGCCCGCAGCAAGAGCAACATCATTGATATATACAGAGAAAAGAGTCGGCCCGAGAATTGAACCCTGTGGCACCCCCATAGAGACTGCCAGAGGACCGGACAGCATGCCCTCCGATTTGACACACTGAACTCTGTCTGCAAAGTAGTTGGTGAACCAGGCAAGGCAGTCATCAGAAAAACTGAGGCTACTGAGTCTGCCGATAAGAATATGGTGATTGACAGAGTCGAAAGCCTTGGCAAGGTCGATGAAGACTGCTGCACAGTACTGTCTTTTATCGATGGCGGTTATGATATCGTTTAGTACCTTGAGCGTGGCTGAGGTGCACCCGTGACCGGCTCGGAAACCAGATTGCACAGCGGAGAAGGTACGGTGGGATTCGAGATGGTCAGTGACCTGTTTGTTGACTTGGCTTTCGAAGACCTTAGATAGGCAGGGCAGGATGGATATAGGTCTGTAACAGTTTGGGTCCAGGGTGTCTCCCCCTTTGAAGAGGGGGATGACTGCGGCAGCTTTCCAATCCTTGGTGATCTCAGACGATATGAAAGAGAGGTTGAACAGGCTGGTAATAGGGGTTGCGACAATGGCGGCGGATAGTTTCAGAAATAGAGGGTCCAGATTTTCAAGCCCAGCTGATTTGTACGGGTCCAGGTTTTGCAGCTCTTTCAGAACATCTGCTATCTGGATTTGGGTAAAGGAGAACCTGGAGAGGCTTGGGCGAGTAGCTGCAAGGGGGGGGGCGGAGCTGTTGGCCGAGGTTGGAGTAGCCAGGAGGAAGGCATGGCCAGCCATTGAGAAATGCTTGTTGAAGTTTTTGATAATCATGGATTTATCGGTGGTGACCGTGTTACCTAGCCTCAGTGCAGTGGGCAGCTGGGAGGAGGTGCTCTTTTTCTCCATGGACTTCAGTGTCCCAGAACCTTTTGGAGTTCGAGCTACAGGATGCAAATTCCTACCTGAAGAAGCTGGCCTTTGCTTTCCTGACTGACTGCGTGTATTGGTTCCTGACTTCCCTGAACAGTTGCATATCGCGGGGACTATTCTATACTATTGCAGTCCGCCACAGGATGTTTTTGTGCTGGTCGAGGGCAGTCAGGTCTGGAGTGAACCAAGGGCTATATCTGTTCTTAGTTCTGCATTTTTCGAACGGAGCATGCTTATCTAAAATGGTGCGAGTGTCATGAGTTCGGAAAAACTGAATGTATAGAGCTAGTTTTCCACGTACCAACTTAATATGTCCGAACTCAGAATCAAATATGGTTCACAAAATAACATGGTCACTGTGGTAGAATGTTTATTTTGATTGGTGATTTTCTGCATTTATCAGCGTGCCATCAGGTAGCCGGATCTCAGATGTCTCCATGTAAACATCATTATTAGGGAAATCGCAAAGCATGTAAACGTTTTAATTGAATTATTATATCAATCTGACTTTCTACAAATATATCATTGTGTGCATGTAACCATACATACAATGCTATCTGTTGGATAGGATAAACAGGGTTTAGTGTTGTCTCAGACTGGTCTCATGATAGACGTAACATAGTTCATTTAAATCCGGGACTCTCAAATTAGTATGATATGTTAAGTTTTGGTATGATTACATAAGATATAAGGTTACTTTTAAGGCAAAAGTAAAAGAAGGCTGAATGGGCGGGCGTGTAACGCAAACGTCTAGCAACCCGAAGGTTGCATGTTCGAATCTCATCATGGACAATTTGATCATTTTTAGCTAATTAGCAACTACTTACTACTTTTTTTATTTTCTTGCAACTACTTATGTTAGTTAACTGTTCCCCTAACCTTAACCCTTTTAGTTACCCCTTTACTAACCCTAATCTTAACCCCTAACCCCTAGTGCTAGCAAACGTTAGCCACCTAGCAAACGTTAGCCACCTAGCAAACGTTAGCCACCTAGCAAACGTTAGCCACCTAGCTAACGTTAGCCACCTAGCAAACGTTAGCCACCTAGCTAACGTTAGCCACCTAGCACATATTATATGTTTTTGCAAATTCGTTCCTGTATATAAAAAGATATACTTTTTACTAGGCCTAGGCTCATTTTGGTTATGAGTCATAAACCAGCATACTGTCTCAGTTGTGCTGCATGTGTAACAGTATAACTTTAGACCGTCCCCTCGCCCATACCAGGGCGCGAACCAGTCACCCTCGAAGCATCGTTACCCATCGCTCCACAAAAGCCGCGGCCCTTGCAGAGCAAGGGGAACCACTACTTCAAGGTCTCAGAGCAAGTGACGTCACCGATTGAAACGCTAACTAGCTAGCTATTTCACATCCGTTACACATGCATGCACAAGTATATGTTGTAGAGAAAGAAAAAAATACATTGTGTATCAATGTTACTGTATGTGACTTCTTGTAGTCAGTGTTACGGGACAAGTACAAATCAAAATCAAATGTTATTTGTCACATGCTTTTATAAACGACAGGTGTTGACTAACAGTGAAATGCTTCCTGATGGGTCCTTCCCAAACTGAGAGGAAAAGAGAAATAACACCAGGAATAAATACACAACGAGTAGCAGTAACATTGGCTAAATGAACGGGGTACCAGCACTGAGTCGACGTGCAGGGGTTCTGAGGTCATTGGAGGTAGATAAAGTGACTAGGTAAAAGGACAGATTAATAAACCGTAACAGCTGTGGAATGTGATGAGTCAAAAGAGTGTAGAAAGGATCAATGCAGATAGTCCGGGTAGCTATTGGTTAACTATTTTAACTATTTAGAAATCTTAAGGCTTGGCGCCTGAAGCTGTTTTGGGGTTCCTGTTGGTTCCAGACTTGGTCCATCGGTACAGCTTGGCGTGCGGTAGCAGAGAGAACAGTCTATGACTTGGGTGGCTGGAGTCTTTGACCATTTTTAGGGCCCCTTCTGACAGTTTCTCTACTGTTCATGAATGGAAATGACAGACTGGTTCCCTAAGGCTGTCTGGTTTAGAGGGAGAGGATGTAACTGGCTGAGATCCCATAGAGAGAGTTACTAGTAGAAAGTACATAGAATGACAGAGGGGCAATCTGAAAGTCGTACAACAAACCTTACGTCTTTTGTTCTGGTATACAGTTGAGGGATGAGACTGGATAAATTGAACTACTCTCATATTCCTAGACAGAGCTATAGAGCCAAGCACTGAACATCCATATCACACATTTTAAAGTCAAAAAAATAAAAAAAATATTAATCCTGGATTGCCCCTTTAACAAATGTAGTGAAAGTTGTCATCTGTCAGTAGAATTGTTGTCTGAAGCAGAATGTATGTGTACCCCCCCCCCCTTCCATATGGTGCAGAATGTATGTGTACCCCCCCTTCCATATGGTGCAGAATGTATGTGTACACCCCCACCCCTCCCATATGGTGCAGAATGTATGTGTACCCCCTCCCCTCCCATATGGTGCAGAATGTATGTGTACCCCCCTCCCATATGATGCAGTACCCCCCCCCTCCCATATGATGCAGAATGTGTACCCCCTCCCATATGATGCAGAATGTATGTGTACCTCCCCCCTCCCATATGGTTTAGGTTCCATCTGCCTTGTTGTGACTAGTTTACACGTGAGACTATAAAATGTGGGACATGATACAACAGGCAGAGTCGCCAGCAGTTGGCGGCAATTGACAGTTTAAAAAAAATATATATATTTTAATCTTTGTTTGCCTTCTGTCTGGGCAAAGGTGATAGACTTATAGTGATATTGCTCTAAGCTGTCTAAGCTACAGTGTTACACCAGATCATACGATTTAACCAAATATTATTTTGGTATCCATTACTGGGAGTAACAGGATAGGTACTCAAATCAAATAAAATTTGATTTGTCACGTACACATGGTTAGCAGATGTTAATGCGAGTGTAGCGAAATGCTTGTGCTTCTAGTTCCGACAATGCAGTAATAACCAACAAGTAATCTAACTAACAATTCCAAAACTACTGTCTTATACACAGTGTAAGGGGATAAGGAATATGTACATAAAGATATATGAATGAGTGATGGTACAGAGCGGCATAGGCAAGATACAGTAGATGGTATCGAGTACAGTATATACATATGAGATGAGTATGTAAACAAAGTGGCATAGTTAAAGTGACTAGTGATACATGTATTACATAAAGATGCAGTAGATGATATAGAGTACAGTATATACGTATACATATGAGATGAATAATGTAGGGTATGTAAACATTATATTAGGTAGCATTGTTTAAAGTGGCTAGTGATATATTTTACTGTTTGGTGTAAAATGTTTGACCAACCTTAGCTTGGCTTCAGCGACACTACTGTCGTCCTCGATTCGTGGAAACAGGAGTCTCATAACATGTCTGTATCCAGGTACAGGGGGGTCCGTTTGAATTTTAAAAAAATGCTGTTAAAAAAAAAAAAAATGTTGCTCCATGAAGTAATCCAACAACGTGTACGCCGCCATCTTGTCTATTTCAAGTCTTCTCTCAAGTCTAGATCTATCTGTGATTAATTAGTTATGTGCAGCATCATAGCCTGATGTTAACTAGCAGGCTGTGCCAACATGACTAACCTAGCAGGCTGTGCCAACATGACTAACCTAGCAGGCTGTGCTAACATGACTAACCTACTAGCAGGCTGTGCCAACATGACTAACCCTAGCAGGCTGTGCTAACATGACTAACCCTAGCAGGCTGTGCTAACATGACTAACCCTAGCAGGCTGTGCTAACATGACTAACCCTAGCAGGCTGTGCCAACATGACTAACCCTAGCAGGCTGTGCCAACATGACTAACCCTAGCAGGCTGTGCTAACATGACTAACCCTAGCAGGCTGTGCTAACATGACTAACCCTAGCAGGCTGTGCTAACATGACTAACCCTAGCAGGCTGTGCTAACATGACTAACCCTAGCAGGCTGTGCTAACATGACTAACCCTAGCAGGCTGTGCTAACATGACTAACCTAGCAGGCTGTGCTAACATGACTAACCTAGCAGGCTGTGCTAACATGACTAACCCTGGCAGGCTGTGCGAACATGACTAACCCTAGCAGGCTGTGCTAACATGACTAACCCTAGCAGGCTGTGCTAACATGACTAACCTAGCAGGCTGTGCTAACATGACTAACCCTAGCAGGCTGTGCTAACATGACTAACCCTAGCAGGCTGTGCTAACATGACTAACCCTAGCAGGCTGTGCTAACATGACTAACCCTAGCAGGCTGTGCTAACATGACTAACCCTAGCAGGCTGTGCTAACATGACTAACCCTAGCAGGCTGTGCTAACATGACTAACCCTAGCAGGCTGTGCTAACATGACTAACCCTAGCAGGCTGTGCTAACATGACTAACCCTAGCAGGCTGTGCTAACATGACTAACCCTAGCAGGCTGTGCTAACATGACTAACCCTAGCAGGCTGTGCTAACATGACTAACCCTAGCAGGCTGTGCTAACATGACTAACCCTAGCAGGCTGTGCTAACATGACTAACCCTAGCAGGCTGTGCTAACATGACTAACCCTAGCAGGCTGTGCTAACATGACTAACCCTAGCAGGCTGTGCTAACATGACTAACCCAGCAGGCTGTGCTAACATGACTAACCTAGCAGGCTGTGCTAACATGACTAACCTAGCAGGCTGTGCTAACATGACTAACCCTAGCAGGCTGTGCTAACATGACTAACCCTAGCAGGCTGTGCTAACATGACTAACCCTAGCAGGCTGTGCTAACATGACTAACCTAGCAGGCTGTGCTAACATGACTAACTAACTAACATGGGAAGGCAGAGGGGAGGCTATATTGGTCTGATTACTAAATACCCACTGCACTACTTAAAAATAAAAATAAAGTATTTATATTCAGGTTTTTCAGACTTCCTGCGGCTATGGTTACATGCTACCTCAATACTATTGAGTGGTATTCATTAGGCACCAAACGGACACTTGACAGGTGTGGCATATCAAGAATCAGATTAAACAGTATGATCATTACACAGGTGCACCTTGTGCTGGGACAAAACGCCACTAAAATGTGCAGCTTTGTCACACAACACAATGCCACAGATCAAATCAAATTAATTTATATAGCCCTTCGTACATCAGCTGATATCTCAAAGTGCTGTACAGAAACCCAGCCTAAAACCCCAAACAGTAAGCAATACAGGTGTTGAAGCAAGGTGGCTAGGAAAAACTCCCTAGAAAGGCCAAAACCTAGGAACAAACCTAGAGAGGAACCAGGCTATGTGGGGTGGCCAGTCCTCTTCTGGCTGTGCCGGGTGGAGATTATAACAGAACATGGCCAAGATGTTCAAATGTTCATAAATGACCAGCATGGTCAAATAATAGGTCTGGGACAGGTAGCACGTCTGGTGAACAGGTCAGGATTCCATAGCCGCAAGCAGAACAGTTGAAACTGGAGCAGCAGCATGGCCAGATGGACTGGGGACAGCAAGGAGTCATCATGCCAGGTAGTCCTGAGGCATGGTCCTAGGGCTCAGGTCCTCTGAGAGAGAGAGAAAGAAAGAGAGAATTAGAGAGAGCATACCTAAATTCACACAGGACACCGGATAAGACAGGAGAAGTACTCCAGATATAACAAACTGACCCTAGCCCCCGACACATAAACTACTGCAGCATAAATACTGGAGGCTGAGACAGGAGGGGTCAGGAGACACTGTGGCCCCATCTGATGATACCCCCGGACAGGGCCAAACAGGAAGGATATAACCCCATCCACTTTGCCAAAGCACAGCCCCCACACCACTAGAGGGATATCTTCAACCACCAACTTACCATCCTGAGACAAGGCCGAGTATAGCCCACAAAGATCTCCGCCACGGCACAACCCAAAGGGGGGCGCCAACCCAGACAGGAAGATCACATCAGTGACTCAACCCACTCAAGTGACGCACCCCTCCTAGGGACGGTATGAAAGCGCACCAGTAAGCCAGTGACTCAGCCCCTGTAATAGGGTTAGAGGCAGAGAATCCCAGTGGAAAGAGGGGAACCGGCCAGGCAGAGACAGCAAGGGTGGTTCGTTGCTCCAGAGCCTTTCCGTTCACCTTCACACTCCTGGGCCAGACTACACTCAATGATATGACCCACTGAAGAGATGAGTCTTCAGTAAATACTTAAAGGTGGAGACTGAGTTTGCGTCTCTCACATGGGTAGGCAGACCGTTCCATAAAGATGGAGCTCTATAGGAGAAAGCCCTGCCTCCAGCTGTTTGCTTAGAAATTCTAGGGACAATTAGGAGGCTTGCGTCTTGTGACCGTAGCGTACGTGTAGGTATGTACGGCAGGACCAAATCAGAGAGATAGGTAGGAGCAAGCCCATGTAATGCTTTATCGGTTAGCAGTAAAACCTTGAAATCAGCCCTTGCCTTGACAGGAAGCCAGTGTAGGGAGGCTAGCACTGGAGTAATATGATCACATTTTTTGGTTCTAGTCAGGATTCTAGCAGCCGTATTTAGCACTAACTGAAGTTTATTTAGTGCTTTATCCAGGTAGCCGGAAGGTAGAGCATTGCAGTAGTCTAACCTAGAAGTAACAAAAGCATGGATACATTTTTCTGCATCATTTTTGAACAGAATGTTTCTGATTTTTCAGATGTCTCAAGTTTTGAGTGTGAGTGAAATTGGCATGCTGACTGCAGAAATGTCCACCAGAACTGTTGCCAGATAATTTAATTGTAATTTCTCTACCATTAGCCACCTTCATCGTTTTAGAGAACTTGGCAGTACGTCCAACCTGCTTCACAACCGCAGATCATGTGGGCGAGTGGTTTGCTGATTTCAATGTTGTGAACAGAATGCCTCATGGTGGCGGTGGGGTTATGTAATGGGCTGGCAGGCAGGCATAAGCTACGGTCAACGAACACTTGCATTTCATTGATGGCAATTTTGAGTGCACAAAAATACCGTGACTCAATCCCGAGGCCCATTTTTTTAAAGGTACCTGTGATCAACATATGCATATTTGTATTCCCAGTCATGTTAAATCCAAAGATTAGGGTCTCGTGAATTTATTTCAATTGACTGATTTCCTCATATGAATTGTAACTCAGTCAAATCAATGAAATTGTTGCCTATTGCGTTTATATATTTGTTCAGTATATTTTAGATCTGTTTTTTTTGGGGGGGGGACCAATCACTATACTTTCAAATCACTAAAACCAGATAGAAACGGTGGAGAAGTGAGAATCAACCTACATTTAGTGTTTCTTGTCCGGACCGAGTGGCGCTATGCTAGAGGCGTCACTACAGACCCGGGTTCGATCCTGGGCTTTATCACAACCAGCCGTGATCGGGAGTCTCATAGGGCGGTGCACAATTGGCCCAGCGTCGTCCGGGTTAGGGGAGGGTTCGGCCGTCATTGTAAATAAGAATTTGGTCTTCACTGACTTGCCTGGTTAAATGAATAACAATAATCACCAAAATGGAAGCTAGACAGTCAGGGAGCATGGTAAATTCCCAAAACAATGGATAGAGGACATTCAGTGTAGTCCTCCAGACCTTTAGAAGACCAAATGCGCCACAGGGGCAAAATGAGTTTGACAACGCTGGTTCTAGTCCTTACAAGCTGTGCTTGGTTGAGTTGCTTCATCTGTTCAGCATCAAAGCTGTATCTGTGTCGGGTCTGTATGGTTTCTTGATTTGATTGCATTTGTGATCACGGATTCACATCCTCACGGGATGTATGTAGATATAAATAATAATTGGTTTCAGGCACGTCTGTTGTTTGTGATTTGGTGTTTTTAACACTAGCGCAGGAGAGAGGTGTGGCTTCATCAAAAACAACTAACTACAACCTTTTCTTATTGAATGTTACCAATACATTTATCGGAAATTAATAATTCTAAACTAAGTAGTTTTATTCTAGTTTATATGTATAAATAAAACATGTTTCTATATTATATATATATATAACATTTGCTATTTTATATATATATATAGAAACATTATTTGATATATTTTATTTCTTTAGAATGATGGATGGACTATGCAAATAGCCTATATGTACTAGCATAACAACACAGCCAACGTTAACCAGGAGGCAGCTCGCTAAGCTAAAGAGATCTATCTGCCCTTTTGTCGTCGCAGCTGAAACGTCAGACACCAAGGGCACCTGTCAAACTTGAAAACGACTCTGCATTTGCACTCCCCACCTCCATAGCTAACAACCTCAGGTCGTGCATTCCTCGTCTTTCGACTTGAGACTAAAGCAAGTAAGCTAAAGATGTCTAGCTAGTTCTGCATGCTCAGTTAGCTAAAAGGAAAACATGATTAGCTAACCTGGCTACAGTTACCTAGCTCGCTAATCATGTGTTCCTTTTATGCATTTAGCTATTGATGATAGCTAGGATATTTGTGAAATATGAATTGAAAAGCTTGAGATTATTTTGTGCATGTGTTGCGCACTGTAAAACTGTGGTTGACGGTGGATGGCTACCTCCTTGGCTTATAACGGCTAGCTAGCTCCTGTGTCCATTGCAAGCAATGCCTTTGTGCTTTTTGAGGCTAAATGCGTTAGCATCATGGAATATCAGCAATGCAATTTGAAACTAAAATAGAAGTGTAACGTTAGATGCTTTATCGTTGCTGCCTGTCTTATTGAAGTGTGAAACAAATCTATTATTGCTACTTATTTAGCAAGCTAACATCTCGTCCTTTGTTGTTGCTTTGTTTCTCTCTGAGCACATGGCTTTCCTTGTTTTTGTTTCAGTTAGATACAGCGCCCCCTATTTACAAACTGATGATGTCAAATAGTCCAACATTTCTTTGGCTGCGTTTTATACCGACAGTCCAATTACTTTTTTGTTACTAATTGGTCTTTTGACTAATCGTATAAGCTCTTAAAAAGATCTGGTGTGAAAAAGTCGGACTTGGTCAAAGGACCATTCAGTGGAAGAAATATCCGAATGGGCTGCTGTGTCATTAACATTTTGAAAAAAAAATGTTTACCTTTTACTTAACTAGGCAATTCAGTTAACAAACTCGTATTTAACTGGACGATACATGCATTGCAACTTGCACATCTCGCTAGATAGCTATACGTTTTTGTATTTAGCAGATGCTTTTATCCAGAGCGACTTAGTTAGTACAGAATTATCAGTCTGATAGAAAGTTAATTACATCTTAAGTTAAAGGCCTAGTGCAGTCGAAATCCATTTTTTCCCCCGTGTTTTATCTCATATTGTACAACAGATGATGAAACTTTAACACTGTAAAAGTGTGACAAGTGTTATATATCCAGATAGTTGCGGGTTTGGATGCGCGTGAGTTTCTGCTTTCCATGGTGACATCACCATGCGGTAAATTAGACCAATAACAAAGAGTTCCAAAGCCTCTCTGCCAATAACAGCTAGTGTTCAGCTTTACCCCTCCCCATTCAGACCACTCCCAGACAGTCCTAGCAAAATTATTGTTGAGAAATAGTTGTTTACTTAAACTATTTTTGCCCATTTTTTTTAAAATGGAAATGTATTACAGTAAGGTACTAAATTGTTACCCAGAAACGAGTTGATATAATGCAGTAAGATATTCAGTCGGTATAGAAAGTCACCACTCTTTTTCAAAATGTTCACTTTTTGTTGCTTTACAGCCTGAAAGGAAAACGCATACAATCTCACTTTTTACGGCTTTATTTACACAAAGTGACCCACAATATCCCAAGTGGGATTTTTTTTTTAAAATTAATTTTAAATTAATTTTTACTCTGAAAACTAAAAGCGCCCCCAAAAATGTGCAAACATGCTGAGTTATAACCAACAACCTTCCAGATCACAAATCAAGCTAATTGGCTTCCGTCTGTGATCAATTGTAGTGACTTTGATTAGTTCAGAATAAAAGCTGCTGTTCATAGAGGAGGTGGCGCCCTTCGCCACTACGGGCGGAAAGGTACTTTCAAAACATCTACGAGACAAAGTTGTGGAAGAGGCACAAGTCAGGGGATGGATATTTAAAAGACTTTAAAGGCTTTGTTCCTCGGCGCACAGTTATGACTATTATTAATAAGTGGAAGGCGTATGGCACCACCCAGACCCTGCATAGATCAGGCTATCCCTCCACAACTGGATGACCAGGTAAGGAGGAGACTGATCAGAGAGGCTACCAAGAAGCCAATGGTGACTGAAAGAGTTTCAGGCCTTTAGGGCAAAAGACTGGTCAATGTGTGCATGTGACCGCAATATCACAAGCTGTCCACAAATCTGGCCTCTATGGGAGGGTGGCAAGAACAGGAAGAAAAAAAACACTCCTCAAAAAAAGTCATATCAAGTCTCGTTTGAAGCTTTGCCAACCAACACATTGTAGATTCCCGAGGCCAAGTGACAAAAGGTGCTGTGGTCAGACGAGACCAAAGCTTAACTTTTTGGCCTGAATGCAAAACGATATGTCTGGTGAAAACCCAATACATCTTTCTACCCAAAGAACGCCCACCCCTGCGGCGAAGGGCAGTAAAAGCACGGCGGGGGCAGCATCCTGTTGTGAGGGTGTTTCTCTTCAACAGGGACTGGAACGCTTGTCAGGATAGAAGGGAAAATGGACAGTGGGGGGGCGGATTCTTGAGGAGAACCTGCAGCCCTCTGCCAGGAAGTGGAAGATGGTTCACGTTTCAACATGACCTAAAGCAACCGTACAGTGTCTGAAGTGCAAGAAGGCGAAAGTCCTTGAGTGGCCCTAGTCAACGGGGGGCCTAAATCAATGGGATTTAGGCCCTGACCTATATCCCATTTGAGAATCTGTGGAATGACTCGAGTGCAGTCCATGAGTGGTCGCCATTCAAATTTGACTGAGCTTGAACAATTCTGCAATGGAAGAATGGGCAAATATTTCACAGTCTAGGTGTGCAAAGTTAGTAGAGACGTATTCAAAGAGACTCATGGTGGATCCACCAAGTATTAACTCAGGGGGGGGGGGGGGGGGGTGTCCACTTATCCAAATAGGGTATTTTACTGTTTGAAGTAAAAAAAACTTTTTTAAAAACTATTTCACTTGGATATTGTGGGTTACTGTGTGTAAATAAAGCTGGGAAAAGTCAGATTTGATGCGTTTTCATTTTAGGCTGTAAGGCAACAAAAGGTGAACATTTTTGAAAGGGGATGGTGGCTTTCTATACCCACTGTTTATATTACAGTAAGGTACTTCATTGTTACCCAGAAATCATTTGATACAGTGGGGCAAAAAAGTATTTAGTCAGCCACCAATTGTGCAAGTTCTCCCACTTAAAAAGATGAGAGGCCTGTAATTTTCATCATAGGTACACTTCAACTATGACAGACAAAATGAGAAAAAAAATCCAGAAAATCACATTGTAGGATTTTTATTAATTTATTTGCAAATTATGGTGGGAAATAAGTATTTGTCATATATACGCTACATGACCAAAAGTATGTGGACACTTACTCGTCGAACATCTCATTCCAAAATCATAGGCATTAATATAGATTTGGGGCCCCCCCTTTGTTGCCGCCACTCTTCTGGGAAGGCTTTCCGCTAGATGTTGGAACATTGCTGCTATAACAGCCTCCACTCTACTGGGAAGGCTTTCCACTAGATGTTGGAACATTGCTGCTATAACAGCCTCCACTCTACTGGGAAAGCTTTCCACTAGATGTTGGAACATTGCTGCTATAACAGCCTCCACTCTTCTGGGAAGGCTTTCCACTAGATGTTGGGACATTGCTGCTATAACAGCCTCCACTCTACTGGGAAGGCTTTCCACTAGATGTTGGAACATTGCTGCTATAACAGCCTCTACTCTTCTGGGAAGGCTTTCCACTAGATGTTGGAACATTGCTGCTATAACAGCCTCCACTCTTCTGGGAAAGCTTTCCACTAGATGTTGGAACATTGCTGCTATAACAGCCTCCACTCTTCTGGGAAGGCTTTCCACTAGATGTTGGAACATTGCTGCTATAACAGCCTCCACTCTTCTGGGAAGGCTTTCCACTAGATGTTGGAACATTGCTGCTATAACAGCCTCCACTCTTCTGGGAAGGCTTTCAACTAGATGTTGGAACATTGCTGCTATAACAGCCTCCACTCTCCTGGGAAGGCTTTCCACTAGATGTAGGAACATTGCTGTGATAACAGCCTCCACTCTTCTGGGAAGGCTTTCCACTAGATGTTGGAACATTGCTGCTATAACAGCCTCCACTCTCATGGGAAGGCTTTCCACTAGATGTAGGAACATTGCTGCGATAACAGCCTCCACTCTTCTGGGAAGGCTTTCCACTAGATGTTGGAACAATGCTGCTATAACAGCCTCCACTCTTCTGGGAAGACTTTCCACTAGATGTAGGAACATTGCTGCTATAACAGCCTCCACTCTACTGGGAAGGCTTTCCACTAGATGTAGGAACATTGCTGCTATAACAGCCTCCACTCTACTGGGAAGGCTTTCCACTAGGTGTTGGAACATTGCTGTGGGGACTTGCTTCCATTCAGCCACAAACATTAGTGAGGTCGACCACTGGTGTTGGGTGATTAGGCCTGGCTCGCAGTCCGCATTCCAATTCATCTCAAAGGTGTTCAATGGAGTTGAGGTCAGGGATCTGTGCAGTCCAGTCATGTTCTTCCACACTGATTTTGACAAACCATTTCTGTATAGACTTCGCTTTGGGCGGCAGGGTAGCCTAGTGGTTAGAGTGTTGGACTAGTAACCGAAAGGTTGCAAGTTCAAATCCCCGAGCTGACAAGGTACAAATCTGTCGTTCTGTCCCTGAACAGGCAGTTAACCCACTGTTCCTAGGCAGTCATTGAAAATAAGAATTTGTTCTTAACTGACTTGCCTAGTTAAATAAAGGTAAAAAAAAAAATTGATGCCTCCACCATTGTTATTCTGAAACCGGAAAGGGCTTTCCCCAAACTGTTGCCACAAAGTTGGAAGCACAGAATAATCTAGAATGTCATTGTATGCTATAGCGTTAGGATTTCCTTTCACTGTAACTAAGGGGCCTAGCTCCAACCATGAAAAAACGCTCCAGACCGTTATTCATCCACCAAACTTTACAGTTAGCACTATGCCAAATCCAGATTCGTCCGTCGGACTGCCAGATGGTGAAGTGTGATTCAAGAGAAGACGATTCCACTGTTCCAATGGTGGCTGAGCTTTACACCACTCCAGCCGATGCTTGGCATTGCGCATGGTGATCATAGGCTTGTGTGCGACCTGCTCAGCCATGGAAACCCATTTAAGGAAGCTCCCGACAAACAGTTATTGTGCTGACATTGCTTCCAGAGGCATTTTGGAGCTCGGTAGTGAGTGTTGCAACTGAGGACAGATGATTATTTGTGCTTCAGCACTCAGCGGTACTGTTCTGTTAGCTTGTGTGGCCTGCCACTTTGCCACAGAGCCGTTGTTGCTCCTATACGTTTCCATATCTTGTTATTTTATTTGACCTTTTATTTAACTAGGCAAGTCGGTTAAGAACAAATTCTTATTTACAATGACGGCCTAGGAACAGTGGGTTAACTGCGTTGTTCAGGTACAGAACGACAGATTTTTACCTTGTCAGCTCGGGGATTCGATCTAGCAACCTTTCGGTTACTAATTCAACGCTCTAACCACTAGGCTACCTGCCTCTAACCACTAGGCTACCTGCCTCTAACCGCTAGGCTACCTGCCTGCCTCTAACCACTAGGCTACCTGCCTCTAACCACTAGGCTACCTGCCTCTAACCACTAGGCTACCCTGTGGACCGACCCTACAGTCTAACCACTAGGCTACCTGCCTCTAACCACTAGGCTACCCTGCGGACCCTACACTCTAACCACTAGGCTACCTGCCTCTAACCACTAGGCTACCTGCCTCTAACCACTAGGCTACCTGCCTCTAACCACTAACCACTAGGCTACCTGCCTCTAACTACCTGCCGCCCCTACACTAACCACTAGGCTACCCTGCGGACCCTACACCTGCCTCTAACCACTAGGCTACCTGCCTCTAACCACTAGGCTACCTGCCTCTAACCACTAGGCTACCTGCTCTCCCTTATTCAGACCCCTTCCCCTTTCCCACATTTCGTTACATTACAGCTCTATTCTAAAATGGATGAAATCAAAATTCTTTTGTCACACAATACTCATTATGACAAAGCGAAAACAGGTTTTTTAGATTTTTGTTTTGCAATTGTATTAAAAAAGAAACAGATTACTTATGTAAATAAGTATTCAAACCCTTCGCTATGAGACTCTAAATTGAGCTCAGGTGCATCTGGTTTCCATTGATCATCCTTGATGTTTCTACAACTTGGAGTCCACCTGTGCTAAATTCAATTGATTGGTCATGATTTGGAAAGGCACACACACCTGTCTTTATTAGTTCCCAATGTCGACAGTGCATGTCAGAGCAAAAACCAAGCCGTGAGGTTGAAGGAATTGTCCGTAGCGTTCCCGAGACCGGATTGTGTCGAGGCACAGATCTGGGGAAGGATACTAAAACATTTCTGAAGCATTGAAGGTCCCTTAGAACACAGTGGCCTCCATCATTCTTAAATGGAAGAAGTTTGGAACCACCAAGACTCTTCCGGGAGCTGGTCATCCGGCCAAACTGCGCAATCGGGGGAGAAGGGCCTTGGTCAGGGAGGTGACTAAGAACCCAATGGTCAATCTGACAGAGCTCCAGAGTTCCTCTGTGGAGATGGTTGTCCTTCTGGAAGGTTCTCCCATCTCTTTAGCACTCCACCAATCAGTCCTTTTATGGTTGAGTGGCCAGACAGAAGCCACTCCTCAGTGAAAGGCAGCCCGCTTGGAGTTTGCCAAAAGGCACCTAAAGGACTCTGACCATGAGAAACTAAATTCTCTGGTCTGATGAAACCAATATTGAACTCTTTAGCCTGAATGCCAAGCGTCACGTCAGGAGGAAACATGGCACCATCCCTACAGTGTAGAATGGTGGTAGCAGCATCGTGCTGTGGGGATGTTTTTCAGTGGCAGGGACTGGAGGAGACTATTCATGGGAAAGAGCAAAGAACATCTCTGGAGAGACCTGAAAATAGCTGTGCAGCGACGCTCCCCATACATCCTGACTGCACCTGCAGAGAAGAATGGGAGAAACTCCCCAAATACAGGTGTGCCAAGCTTGTAGTGTCATAGCCAAGAAGACTGGAGGCTGTTATTGCTAGGTGCTTCAACAAAGTACTGAGTAAAGGGTCTGAATACTTATGTAAATGTGATATATATATATTTTAATATACATTTGCAAAAAAATTGCTTTGTCATCATGGTGTATTTTGTGTATAAATAAATTCAATCAATTTTAGAATAAGGTTGTAACGTAACAAAATGTAAAAAGTCAAGAATAGTTTTCGAATGCACCGTATAGTTAATACATTTTCAAATCAACCTCAGTTTTGAATCGCCATTAAAGTACGTCCTGGGATTAACTATGATTTTCTATGCAGAAAAAAATCCTTACCTTCTAACGACTCCTGTATCCCTTGTGAGCATCATAGAGCAAAACCTCTAGCTCAGCCCCCATCAATCACACAGACTAATGGTTCGTTTTTGTATTTGTATTTATTATGGATCCCCATTAGTTCCTGACAAAGCAGCAGCTACTCCTCCTGGGGTCCAGCAAAAATTAAGGTAGTTTATACAATTTTTAAAAACTTTTTTAAATACATTCACAGATTTCACAACACACTGTGTGCCCTCGGGCCCCTACTCCACCACTACCACATATCTACAGTACTAAATCCATGTGTGTGTATAGTGCGTATGTTATTGTATGAGTGTGTGTGTACGCCAATGTCTGCCAATGTTTGTGTTGCTTCACAGTCCCCGCTGTTTCAGTTACTTGATGTGGAATAGAGTTCCATTTAGTCGTGGCTCTATGTAGTACTGTGGAATAGAGTTCCATGTAGTCATGGCTCTATGTAGTACTGTGGAATAGAGTTCCATGTAGTCATAGCTCTATGTAGTACTGTGGAATAGAGTTCCATGTAGTCATGGCTCTATGTAGTACTGTGGAATAGAGTTCCATGTAGTCATGGCTCTATGTAGTACTGTGGAATAGAGTTCCATGTAGTCATGGCTCTATGTAGTACTGTGGAATAGAGTTCCATGTAGTCATGGCTCTATGTAGTACTGTGGAATAGAGTTCCATGTAGTCATGGCTCTATGTAGTACTGTGGAATAGAGTTCCATGTAGTCATGGCTCTATGTAGTACTGTGGAATAGAGTTCCATGTAGTCATGGCTCTCTGTAGTAATGTGGAATAGAGTTCCATGTAGTCATGGCTCTATGTAGTACTGTGTGCCTCCCATAGTCTGCTTAAGGACTGTGAAGAGACCTCTGGTGGCATGTCTTGTGGGGTATGCATGGGTGTCTAAGCTGTGTGCTAGTCATTTAAACAGACCTCTGGTAGCATGTCTTGTGGGGTATGCATGGGTGTCCGAGCTGTGTGCCAGTAGTTTAAACAGACAGCTCGGTGCATTAATGTCAATACCTCTGACTTCATCACTACTTGTATTTATTAATCTCTCCTCCACTTTCAGCCAGGAGAGATTGACATGCATATTAGTAATATTAGCTCTCTGTGCAGATCCAGGGGCCAGCCGTGCTTTCCTGTTCTGAGCCAATTGCAATTTTCCTAAGTCCTCTTTTGTGGCACCTGACCACACGATTGAACAGTAGTCAAGGTGCAACAAAACTAGGGCCTGTAGGACCTGCCTTGTTGACAGTGTGTTGTTAACAAGGCAGAGCATCGCTTTATTATAGACAGACTGCTCCCTATCTTAGCTACTACTGCATCAAAATGTTTTGACCATGACCGTTTACAATCCAGGGTTACACCAAGCAGTTTAGTCATTTCAACTTGCTCAATTTCCATATTATTTATTACAAGATTTAGTTGAGGTTTAGGGTTTGTGAGTGTTTTGTTCCAAATACAATGCTCTTAGTTTTAGAAATATTTAGGGCTAACTAATTCCTTGCCACCCACTCTGAAACTAACTGCAGCTCTTTGTTGAGTGTTGCAGTCATTTCAGTCGCTGTAGTAGCTGACGTGTATAGTGTTGAGTCATCCGCATACATAGACACATTGGCTTTACTTAGTCAGTGGCATGTCATTAGTAAAATAAAATAAAAAGCAAGGGGCCTAAACAGCTACCCTGGGGAATTCCTGATTATAACTGGATTATATTTGATATGATGCAGCTAAAGAACACCCTCTGAGCTCTGTTACAGGTAACTCTTTATCCACATTATAGCAGGGGGTATAAAGCCATAACACATCTGTTTTTCCAGCAGCAGACTCTGATCGATAATGTCAAAAGCTGCACTGAAGTCTAACAAAACAGCCCCCACAATCATTTTATCATCAATTTCTCTCAGCCAATCATCAGTCATTTGTGTAAGTACTGGACTTGTTTCATGTCCTTCCCTATAAGCGTGCTGAAATTCTGTTGTCAATTTGTTTACTGTAAAATAGCATTGTATCTGGTCAAAGACACATTTTTCCCCAGAGGTTTACTAAGGGTTGGTAACAGGCTGATTGGTCGGCTATTTGAGCCAGTAAAGAGGGCTTTACTATTCTTAGGTAGCGGAATGACTTTAGCTTCCCTCCAGGCCTGAGGGCACACACTTTCTAGTAGGCTTAAATGTAAGATGTGGCAAATAGGAGTGGGAATATTGTCTGCTATTATCCTCAGTAATATTCCATCTAGATTGTCAGACCCGTCTGGCTTGTCATTGTTGACAGACAACAATAACTTTTGACCAGGGCCTGTAGGGTAGTGTACTATATAGGGAGAATGGTGCTAGGGCCTGTAGGGTAGTGTACTATATAGGGAGAATGGTGCCAGGGCATGTAGGGTAGTGTACTATATAGGGAGAATGGTGCCAGGGCCTGTAGGGTAGTGTACTATATAGGGAGAATGGTGCCAGGGCCTGTAGGGTAGTGTACTATATAGGGAGAATGGTGCCAGGGCCTGTAGGGTAGTGTACTATATAGGGAGAATGGTGCCAGGGCCTGTAGGGTAGTGTACTATATAGGGAGAATGGTGCTAGGGCCTGTAGGGTAGTGTACTATATAGGGAGAATGGTGCCAGGGCCTGTAGGGTAGTGTACTATATAGGGAGAATGGTGCCAGGGCCTGTAGGGTAGTGTACTATATAGGGAGAATGGTGCCAGGGCCTGTAGGGTAGTGTACTATATAGGGAGAATGGTGCCAGGGCCTGTAGGGTAGTGTACTATATGGGAGAATGGTGCTAGGGCCTGTAGGGTAGTGTACTATATAGGGAGAATGGTGCCAGGGCCTGTAGGGTAGTGTACTATATAGGGAGAATGGTGCTAGGGCCTGTAGGGTAGTGTACTATATAGGGAGAATGGTGCCGTGTGGTGCTAGTGAAGTGTGGTTAAGTTAGTTTTAATGGTGTTTCATTTTCAGGGTAAAGACAGAGGTTAGACGCCACAAGTGCCTCCAGCACCCCTGCTCTCCTTTTCGTCGGTCCCCACGACGTCACCAATGCGACCATGGGAAATAGCAGTGACTAGGCGGCCACCGACAGCCCCCTTGAACCAGAGGAGGTTCCTAGGAGAGCCCTGCAACACCCCAGTGCACCTCAGGAGAAGGTGAATAGTACTCCCTTCAGTACTTGGATATGTTCCAAATGGCACCCTATATAGTACACTACCTTATAAGCCCTGGTCAAAAGTAGTGCACTATAAAGGGAATAGGTTGCCATTTTGGGAAGCGGAGACCTTTTTTTGTTTAATCAACTGTCATCGTGCGATGACGGGCCATCTATCCTGAGGTTTCCTGTATAGTGTGTTCTGGTCTACTACATACGGTTTTGGAATCATTTGTGCTGTATTCAAGAACCAAATGCCCAAACAGCACTTATTTGAATGTATTTGATACACTATTTTCCCAGTTTACATGAACTGAAGAATAGCTTAAGTAGTCTTAAGTACAGTTGAAGTCAGAAGTTTACAGACACTTAGGTTGGGGTCATTAAAACTCGTTTTTCAACCACCCACAATTTTTTTGTTAACAAACTAGAGTTTTGGCAAGTCGGTTAGGACATCTACTTTGTGCATGACACAAGTAATTTTTCCAACAATTGTTTACAGACAGATTATTTCACTTATAATTCACTGTATCACAATTCCAGTGGGTCAGAAGTTTACATACACTAAGGTTACTGTGCCTGTGAACAGCTTGGAAAATTCCAGAAAATTCCATCATGGCTTTAGAAGCTTCTGATAGGCTAATTGACATCATTTGAGTCCATTGGAGGTGTACCTGTGTATGTATTTCAAATCCTACCTTCAAACTCAGTGCCTCTTTGCTTGACATCATGGGAAAATCAAAATAAATCAACAAAGACCTTTAGACCTCTACAAGTCTGGTTTGTCCTTGGGAAAAATTTCCAAACGCCTGAAAGTACCATGTTCATCTGTACAAACAATAGTATGCAACTATAAACACCATGGGACCACATCAATTAGGAAGTTAAAGCTTGGTCGCAAATGGGTCTTCCAAATGGACAATGACCCCAAGCATACTTCCAAAGTTGTGGCAAAATGACTTAAGGACAACAAAGTCGAGGTATTGGAGTGGCCGTCACAAAGCCCTGACCTCAATCCTATAGAAAATTTGTTGGCAGAACTGAAAAGAGTGTGCGAGCAAGGAGGCCTACAAACCTGATTCAGTTACACCAGCTCTGTCAGGAGGAATGGGCCAAAACTCACCCAACTTATTGTGGGAAGCTTGTGGAAGGTTACCCAAAACGTTTTACCCGAGTCAAACAATTTAAAGGCAAAGCTACCAAATACTAATTGAGTGTATGTAAACTTCTGACCCACTGGGAATGTGATGAAAGAAATAAAAGCTGAAATAAATTATTCTCTACTATTATTCTGACATTTCACATTCTTAAAATAAAGTGGTGATCCTAACTGACCTAAGACGGGAAATTGTTTCTTGGATGAATTGTGAAAAAAAAAACTGATTTTTAAATATATTTGGCTCAGGTGGATGTAAAGTTCCGACTTCAACTGTACATCCTAACCGGATCGTGTTAATTGTCAGATATCACCTGTTACTGTCGGATCTAGAAGCATAAACATTTCACTACACTCGCAGTAACATCTGCTAACCACGTGTATGAGACCAATGCAATACTATTAAAGGGTGATGCAGTTAATTTCTGTCTATAAGAGAGATGCACGGTGTTCTTGATGTTTCATGCTTACGTGTGGTTCCGGAACAAAAAAATACGAAAAGGCGACCTTTGGATTCTAGCTGTTGTTTTCGGGAACCTTTTCCCCCCCACTAAACATCTCTAACTTGTAATGTTCATAACGTTTTTTTTTAAATGTAAAAAAAACTAAACAAAACAACATTACTTTTAAAGGCAATCTAAGTATACCCTAAACAGAATGTCATACAATGCATGGTATGCCTGTTGTATCATGGATGTGCTACCTTGATGTTCCTGCAGCCTGCCAGTGACACGACAGTGGGGGAGTCGAGACCGACCGGTCGTACTGCACGACTCCTCGCTCCAGGATGAGAACTTCCACCACCCTCTCTTCTCCCAGCAACATCAGCAGGTTCTTTTAGATGAGGCCAGACAGTACAGCCGCATGCTCCACCCTGCCGCACACCCACCTCGGCATCAACAGACCCCCATCATGGTGGAGCTACACGACCAGGTGCGTAGGTACACGACCAGGTGCGTAGGTACACGACCAGGTGCGTAGGTACACGACCAGGTGCGTAGGTACACGACCAGGTGCGTAGCTACACGACCAGGTGCGTAGCTACACGACCAGGTGCGTAGGTACACGACCAGGTGCGTAGGTACACGACCAGGTGCGTAGCTACACGACCAGGTGCGTAGCTACACGACCAGGTGCGTAGCTACACACCGCTGTAGTAGTGGGGAACTGAAGATTAAAAAGGTGATGTCCCGGATGGGCCTCAGGCCCCTTTTTCATTACTATCACAGTGTATGTTGTAGTCTAGCTAATTTGAAATTCACGCTGGGTTAAGATCAGGGCCGGATGTGGGGGTATTTATGCCGTCCATTAGGTTCTATGGTACCGTGAGCTTTTTGGAGAAAGAACCGATGTGATACGCAGAACAGTCTTCAAAATTAGACTTAAAAAAAAAAAGGTCTGAATTACTGTTTTCTCTCTTGTACCAAGATGCACCAGGAATCCGTTCCGATCTCTTACACTGTTACCACGGTGACGACGCACGGTTTCCCCATCCACACCGGGCAACCTCTCCCAGGGTGCAACAGTCAGCAGCTCCCAGCATGCTCGGTAATGTTCAGCGGACAGCTCTCTCTGCTCTGCTGCCTTCCTCCTCCTGTGAGTTTGAAAAGGAAGAGCTGGAATGTCAGTGACGTCCATGTCAGCAACCCACCAACACCCTGTTGATACACCCTGTTAATACACCATGTTAACACACCATACCCACTGTTGATACACCATACCCACTGTTGATACACCATACCCACTGTTGATACACCATACCCACTGTTGATACACCATACCCACTGTTGATACACCCTGTTAACACACCATACCCACTGTTGATACACCTCTTCCTACACACCATACCCACTGTTGATACACCATACCCACTGTTGATACACCATACCCACTGTTAACACACCATACCCACTGTTGATACACCATACCCACTGTTGATACACCATACCCACTGTTGATACACCATACCCACTGTTGATACACCATACCCACTGTTGATACACCATACCCACTGTTGATACACCATACCCACTGTTGACACACCATACCCACTGTTGACACACCATACCCACTGTTGACACACCATACCCACTGTTGACACACCATACCCACTGTTGATACACCATACCCACTGTTGATACACCATACCCACTGTTGATACACCATACCCACTGTTGATACACCATACCCACTGTTGACACACCATACCCACTGTTGACACACCATACCCACTGTTGACACACCATACCCACTGTTGACACACCATACCCACTGTTGACACACCATACCCACTGTTGATACACCATACCCACTGTTGATACACCATACCCACTGTTGATACACCATACCCACTGTTGATACACCATACCCACTGTTGATACACCATACCCACTGTTGATACACCATACCCACTGTTGATACACCTCTTCCTACACACCATACCCACTGTTGATACACCTCTTCCTACTGTTAACACACCATACCCACTGTTGATACACCTCTTCCTACTGTTAACACACCATACCCACTGTTGATACACCTCTTCCTACTGTTAACACACCATACCCACTGTTGATACACCATACCCACTGTTAACACCTCTTCCTACTGTTAACACACCTCTTCCCACTGTTGATACACCATACCCACTGTTAACACACCTCTTCCGACTGTTGATACACCATACCCACTGTTGATACACCATACCCACTGTTAACACACCTCTTCCTACTGTTGACACACCATACCCACTGTTGATACACCATACCCACTGTTGATACACCATACCCACTGTTGACACACCATACCCACTGTTGATACACCATGCCCACTGTTGATACACCATACCCACTGTTGATACACCATACCCACTGTTGATACACCATACCCACTGTTGACACACCATACCCACTGTTGACACACCATACCCACTGTTGATACACCTCTTCCTACTGTTGATACACCTCTTCCTACTGTTGATACACCTCTTCCTACTGTTGATACCTCTTCCTACTGTTAACACACCATACCCACTGTGGATACACCTCTTCCCACTGTTGATACACCACTTCCTACTGTTAACACACCATACCCACTGTTAATACACCACTTCCTACTGTTAATACACCACTTCCTACTGTTGATACACCATACCCACTGTTGATACACCATACCCACTGTTGATACACCATACCCACTGTTGATACACCATACCCACTGTTGATACACCACTTCCTACAGTTAACGCACCATACCCACTGTTCATACACCTCTTCCTACGCACCATACCCACTGTTAACACACCTCTTCCTACTGTTAACACACCTCTTCCTACTGTTAACACACCTCTTCCTACTGTTAACACACCTCTTCCTACTGTTAACACACCTCTTCCTACTGTTAACACACCTCTTCCTACTGTTAACACACCTCTTCCTACTGTTAACACACCTCTTCCTACTGTTAACACACCTCTTCCTACTGTTAACGCACCATACCCACTGTTGATACACCATACCCACTGTTGATACACCTCTTCCTACGCACCATACCCACTGTTGATACACCTCTTCCTACACACCATACCCACTGTTGATACACCATACCCACTGTTGATACACCATACCCACTGTTGATACACCTCTTCCCACTGTTGATACACCTCTTCCTACTGTTAACACACCTCTTCCTACTGTTAACACACCTCTTCCTACTGTTAACGCACCATACCCACTGTTGACACACCTCTTCCTACGCACCATACCCACTGTTGATACACCTCTTCCCACTGTTGACACACCTCTTCCTACTGTTAACACACCTCTTCCTACTGTTAACACACCTCTTCCTACTGTTAACACACCTCTTCCTACTGTTAACACACCTCTTCCTACTGTTAACACACCTCTTCCTACACACCATTCCCACTGTTAACACACCTCTTCCTACACACCATACCCACTGTTGATACACCTCTTCCTACTGTTAACACACCTCTTCCTACTGTTAACACACCTCTTCCTACTGTTAACACACCTCTTCCTACTGTTAACGCACCATACCCACTGTTGATACACCATACCCACTGTTGATACACCTCTTCCTACGCACCATACCCACTGTTGATACACCTCTTCCTACACACCATACCCACTGTTGATACACCATACCCACTGTTGATACACCATACCCACTGTTGATACACCTCTTCCCACTGTTGATACACCTCTTCCTACTGTTAACACACCTCTTCCTACTGTTAACACACCTCTTCCTACTGTTAACACACCTCTTCCTACTGTTAACGCACCATACCCACTGTTGATACACCTCTTCCTACGCACCATACCCACTGTTGATACACCTCTTCCCACTGTTGATACACCTCTTCCTACTGTTGACACACCTCTTCCTACTGTTAACACACCTCTTCCTACTGTTAACACACCTCTTCCTACTGTTAACACACCTCTTCCTACTGTTAACACACCTCTTCCTACTGTTAACACACCTCTTCCTACTGTTAACACACCTCTTCCTACTGTTGATACACCATACCCACTGTTGATACACCATACCCACTGTTGACACACCATACCCACTGTTGATACACCATACCCACTGTTGATACTTCTCTTCCTACTGTTAACACACCTCTTCCTACACACCATTCCCACTGTTAACACACCTCTTCCTACACACCATACCCACTGTTGATACACCTCTTCCTACTGTTAACTCACCTCTTCCTACTGTTAACACACCTCTTCCTACTGTTAACGCACCATACCCACTGTTGATACACCATACCCACTGTTGATACACCATACCCACTGTTGATACACCTCTTCCTACGCACCATACCCACTGTTGATACACCTCTTCCTACACACCATACCCACTGTTGATACACCATACCCACTGTTGATACACCATACCCACTGTTGATACACCTCTTCCCACTGTTGATACACCTCTTCCTACTGTTAACACACCTCTTCCTACTGTTAACACACCTCTTCCTACTGTTAACGCACCATACCCACTGTTGATACACCTCTTCCTACGCACCATACCCACTGTTGATACACCTCTTCCCACTGTTGATACACCTCTTCCTACTGTTAACACACCTCTTCCTACTGTTAACACACCTCTTCCTACTGTTAACACACCTCTTCCTACTGTTGATACACCATACCCACTGTTGATACACCATACCCACTGTTGACACACCATACCCACTGTTGATACACCATACCCACTGTTGATACTTCTCTTCCTACTGTTAACACACCATACCCACTGTTGATACACCATACCCACTGTTGATACACCATACCCACTGTTGATACTTCTCTTCCTACTGTTAACACACCATACCCACTGTTGATACACCATACCCACTGTTGATACACCTCTTCCTACTGTTGATACACCTCTTCCCACTGTTGATACACCTCTTCCTACTGTTAACACACCATACCCACTGTTAATACACCTCTTCCTACCATACCCACTGTTGATACACCTCTTCCTACGCACCATACCCACTGTTAATACACCTCTTCCTACCATACCCACTGTTGATACACCATACCCACTGTTGATACACCTCTTCCTACACACCATACCCACTGTTAATACACCTCTTCCTACCATACCCACTGTTAATACACCTCTTCCTACTGTTGATACACCATACCCACTGTTGATACACCTCTTCCTACTGTTAATACACCATACCCACTGTTGATACACCTCTTCCTACTGTTGATACACCATACCACTGTTGATACACCATACCCACTGTTGATACACCATACCCACTGTTGATACACCTCTTCCTACCCACCATACCCACTGTTGATACACCACTTCCTACTGTTGATACACCATACCCACTGTTGATACACCTCTTCCTACCCACCATACATACTGTTGATACACCTCTTCCTACACACCATATCCACTGTTGATACACCTCTTCCTACACACCATACCCACTGTTGACACACCTCTTCCTACACACCATACCCACTGTTAATACACCTCTTCCTACCATACCCACTGTTGATACACCACTTCCTACTGTTAACAGACCTCTTCCTACTGTTGATACACCATACCCACTGTTGATACACCATACCCACTGTTGATACACCATACCCACTGTTGATACACCATACCTACTGTTGATACACCATACCCACTGTTGATACACCATACCCACTGTTGATACACCATACCCACTGTTGATACACCATACCCACTGTTGATACACCATACCCACTGTTGATACACCATACCCACTGTTGACACACCATACCCACTGTTGACACACCATACCCACTGTTGACACACCATACCCACTGTTGACACACCATACCCACTGTTGACACACCATACCCACTGTTGACACACCATACCCACTGTTGATACACCTCTTCCTACACACCATACCCACTGTTGATACACCACTTCCTACACACCATACCCACTGTTGACACACCATACCCACTGTTGACACACCATACCCACTGTTGATACACCATACCCACTGTTGATACACCATACCCACTGTTGATACACCATACCCACTGTTGACACACCATACCCACTGTTGACACACCATACCTACTGTTGACACACCATACCTACTGTTGATACACCATACCCACTGTTGATACACCATACCCACTGTTGATACACCTCTTCCTACACACCATACCCACTGTTAACACACCTCTTCCTACACACCATACCCACTGTTAACACACCATACCCACTGTTAACACACCATACCCACTGTTGACACACCATACCCACTGTTGACACACCATACCCACTGTTGACACACCATACCCACTGTTGACACACCATACTCACTGTTAACACACCTCTTCCTACACACCATACCCACTGTTAACACACCTCTTCCTACACACCATACCCACTGTTAACACACCATACCCACTGTTAACACACCATACCCACTGTTGACACACCATACCCACTGTTGACACACCATACCCACTGTTGACACACCTCTTCCTACACACCATACCCACTGTTGATACACCTCTTCCTACACACCATACCCACTGTTGATACACCTCTTCCTACACACCATACCCACTGTTAACACACCATACCCACTGTTGACACACCATACCCACTGTTGACACACCATACCCACTGTTAACACACCTCTTCCTACACACCATACCCACTGTTGACACACCATACCCACTGTTGACACACCATACCCACTGTTGACACACCATACCCACTGTTGACACACCATACCCACTGTTGACACACCATACCCACTGTTGACACACCATACCCACTGTTGACTCACCTCTTCCTACACACCATACCCATTGTTAATACACCTCTTCCTACCATACCCACTGTTGATACACCTCTTCCTACACACCATACCCACTGTTAATACACCTCTTCCTACCATACCCACGGTTGATACACCACTTCCTACTGTTATCACACCTCTTCCTACTGTTGATACACCATACCCACTGTTAATACACCATACCCACTGTTGATACACCATACCCACTGTTGATACACCATACCCACTGTTGATACACCATACCCACTGTTGATACACCATACCCACTGTTGATACACCATACCCACTGTTGATACACCATACCCACTGTTGATACACCATACCCACTGTTGATACACCATACCCACTGTTGATACACCATACCCACTGTTGATACACCATACCCACTGTTGATACACCACTTCCTACTGTTAACACACCTCTTCCTACTGTTGATACACCATACCCACTGTTGACACACCATACCCACTGTTAACACACCATACCCACTGTTGACACACCATACCCACTGTTGATACACCACTTCCTACTGTTAACACACCTCTTCCTACACACCATACCCATTGTTAATACACCTCTTCCTACACACCATACCCACTGTTGATACACCTCTTCCTACACACCATACCCACTGTTGATACACCTCTTCCTACACACCATACCCACTGTTGACACACCATACCACTACAGTCGTGCTCCCTGTCGATGTAGCACCCCTACCAACACACCATACCACTACAGTCGTGCTCCCTGTCGATGTAGCACCCCTACCAACACACCATACCACTACAGTCGTGCTCCCTGTCGATGTAGCACCCCTACCAACACACCATACCACTACAGTCGTGCTCCCTGTCGATGTAGCACCCCTACCAACACACCATACCACTACAGTCGTGCTCCTGTCGATGTAGCACCCTACCAACACACCATACCACTACAGTCGTGCTCCCTGTCGATGTAGCACCCTACCAACACACCATACCACTACAGTCGTGCTCCCTGTCGATGTAGCACCCTACCAACACACCATACCACTACAGTCGTGCTCCCTGTCGATGTAGCACCCCTACCAACACACCATACCACTACAGTCGTGCTCCCTGTCGATGTAGCACCCCTACCAACACACCATACCACTACAGTCGTGCTCCCTGTCGATGTAGCACCCCTACCAACACACCATACCACTACAGTCGTGCTCCCTGTCGATGTAGCACCCCTACCAACACTGCTTCTTTCTCATGCTGTTTAGCAGCACATCATTGCATCTGTGCTGTGGACATATTCACTCCTGCTCAGGTGTTTGTGTAGAGTAAAGGATTGGCCATATTTGGCTGGTAATACTCATAGAACCGACAAGGTCAACATCTGTCGTTCTGCCCCCTGAACAGGCAGGCAACCCACCGTTCTCCGGGAGGCCGTCATTGTAAATAAGAATTTGTTCTTAAACTGACTTGCCTCGTTAAATAAAGGTTAAATAAGACAAAAATAATAATAATATATATTTTATTTTATATTTTTATTTTAAAGGTTAAATAAAATAAACAAATGTAATAAAACATTTATAGATTGCTTATAATCCATATTTTCTTATTGCTTTGACTTATGTAGAATTGGTTTCTTGAGGTACGGCCCTGCCAGTCTTGTTCTGTATGGTGAAACACTGTTTATTACTAATCATTTTGTTTTTAACAGTGTGTTCTGTCTGGTTTTTTTCTCTCTCTCTCTATTTTTCTAGCTCATCCAAGCCTGTACAATGCAGCATTTGCCAGTGTCTTACCAAGCTTTCCCACCCCTGATCTCCAGCGAACATTTTATATTGCACCCCAACCCCCCGGGGCCGCCACCCCACCAGCCTCCTCACCTTACTCCTCTCAGCCAGTTCCTCCCTCTCCAGAGGCAGCACCCACGCATGGTGAGTACCTCCGTCTAAGTCCCAAATGGCTCCCTCCACCCTATATAGTGCACTACTTTAGACCAGAGCCCTATTCCCTATATAGTGCACTACTTTAGACCAGGGCCCTATTCCCTATATAGCGCACTACTTTAGACCAGGGCCCTGTTCCCTATATAGCGCACTACTTTAGACCAGGGCCCTATTCCCTATATAGCGCACTACTTTAGACCAGGGCCCTATTCCCTATATAGCGCACTACTTAAGACCAGGGCCCTATTCCCTATATAGTGCACTACTTCAGACCAGGGCCCTATTCCCTATATAGCGCACTACTTTAGACCAGGGCCCTATTCCCTATATAGCGCACTACTTCAGACCAGGGCCCTATTCCCTATATAGTGCACTACTTTAGACCAGGGCCCTATTCCCTATATAGTGCACTACTTTAGACCAGGGCCCTATTCCCTATATAGCGCACTACTTTAGACCAGGGCCCTATTCCCTATATAGCGCACTACTTTAGACCAGGGTCCTATTCCCTATATAGTGCACTACTTTAGACCAGGGCCCTATTCCCTATATAGTGCACTACTTTAGACCAGGGCCCTATTCCCTATATAGTGCACTACTTCAGACCAGGGCCCTATTCCCTATATAGTGCACTACTTTAGACCAGGGCCCTATTCCCTATATAGTGCACTACTTTAGACCAGGGCCCTATTCCCTATATAGTGCACTACTTTAGACCAGGGCCCTATTCCCTATATAGTGCACTACTTTAGACCAGGGCCCTATTCCCTATATAGTGCACTACTTTAGACCAGGGCCCTATTCCCTATATAGTGCACTACTTCAGACCAGGGCCCTATTCCCTATATAGTGCACTACTTCAGACCAGGGCCCTATGGGGTTCTGGTCAAAAGTAATAATCAATTATTACACTTTTATAGCGCTATTCATTACATTAAAAAAATCTCAAAGCGCAAAACAATACATGTCATTTAGAAAAACCAACATGATTTTAAAATTTTATTGAAGCTTTATTTAACCAGGCAAGTCAGTTAAGAACAAATTCTTATTTTCAATGACGGCCTACAGTGGGTTAACTGCAGAACGACAGATTTGTACCTTGTCAGCTCAGGGGTTTGAACTTGCAACCTTCCGGTTACTAGTCGAATGCTCTAACCACTAGGCTACCCTGCCGCCCCAAGTTAAGATCATGGCTTGAGTGGTCGTCTGAGGGAGGTGGTCAAGTAGGGAAAGTCCGGGGGCAGGGAGGCGGCACGGTCTCTTCAAGGTGTCTCGTTTTCTCTGGCTTTTCCATAGTAGGAGCTCAACCACTGCAGATATGCATCTGGTTGTCACAGATACCTTAAAAGAAAAGTAGTGGGGTGGATCAGGAAACCAGTCGGTATCTCCTATGACCACCGTTTGCCTCATGCAGAGCGACTCCTTCGCATAGAGTTGATTAGGCTGTTGATTGTGGCCTGTGGAATGTTGTTCCCACTCTTCAATTGCTGTGCAAAGTTACTGGATATTGGCGGGAGCTGGAACACGCTGTCGTGCACGTCGATCCAGAGCATCCCGAACATGCTCAATGTGTAACACGTCTGGTGTGTATTCAGGCCGTGAAAGAACTGGGACATTTTCAGCTACCAGGAATTGTGACATGGGGCCGTGCATTATAAATGCTAAAACATGAGGTGATGGCGGTGGATGAATGGCTCGACAATGGGCCTCAGCATCTCGTCACGGGATCTCTGTGCATTCAAATTGCCATCGATAAAATGCAGTTGTTTGTTGTCCGTAGCTTATGCCTGTCCATACCATAACCCCACCACCACCACGGGGCACTCTGTTCACAACATTGACATCAGCAAACTGCTCGCCCACGCGATGCCATGCACGCTGTCGGCCATCTGCCTGGTACAGTTGAAACCGGGATTAATCCTTGAGGCGCGCTCACTTCTCCAGCATGCCGGTGGCAATCGAAGGTGATCATTTTACCCCACCGAAGTGGGTTACAACGTCGAACTGCAGTAAGGCCATGACCCTGGTGAGGACGACGAACACATAGATGAGCATCCCTGACACGGTTTCTGACAGTTACTGAAGAAATTCTTCAGTTGTGCAAACCCACAGTTTCATCAGCTGTCCGGGTGGCTCGTCTCAGACGATCCCGCAGGTGAAGAAGCCGGATGTGGAGGTCCTGGTGTAGCGTGGTTACACGAGGTCTGCGGCTGTGAGGCCAGTTGGATGTACCGCCAACTTCTCTAAAACGATGTTGGAGACGGCTTATGGTAGAGAAATTAACTTTAAATTCTCTGGCAACTGCTCTGGTGGACATTCCTTCAGTCAACATGCCAATTGCAACGCTCCCTCAACTTGAGACATCTGTGGCATTGTGTTGTGACAAAACTGCACATTTAAGTGGCCCCAGCACAAGGTGCATCTGTGTAATGATCATGCTGTTTAATCAGCTTCTTGATAGGCCACACCTGTCAGGTGGATGGATTATCTTGACAAAGGAGAAAAGCTCACTAACAGGGATGTAAACAAATTTGTGCACAAAGTGTATTAAGCTTTGTGCGTATGGAGCATTTCTGGGATTTTAAAAATGTAATCTCATGTAACATGAGACTAACACTTGCGTTGACATTAATGGAGGGTTGATGTGAAAAAAACAGATCAGGATTGACTGGGGGGGTGACCTTTTAGGTTTGTTTGTCACCATTGGCCTCGTGGTGAAATTCCTGAGCGGTTTCCTTCCTCTCCGGCAACTGAGTTAGGGGGACGCCTGTGTCTTTGTAGTGACTTGGTGTATTGATACACCATCCAATGTGTAATATCTTCACCATGCTCAAAGGGATATTCAATGTCTGCTTTTAATTTTTTTTTTTTTATGCATATACCAATAAGTGCCACTCTTTGCAAGGCATTGGAAAACCTCCCTGGTCTTTGTGGTTGAATCTGTGTTGGGATATTCACTACTTGATTGAGGGTCCTTACAGATAATTGTATGTGTGGGGGTACAGAGATTGTTGCACACAGTGAGTCCATGCAACTTATTTTGTGACTTGTTAAGCACATTTTTACCCCTAAACATATTAAGACTTGCTACAGCAAAGGGGGTTTGAATAATTATTGACTCAAGACATTTCATTTTTATTTGTAATTCATTTTTAAAAAAGTTTCTAAAAACATAATTCCACTTTGACATTGTGGGATATTGCGTGTAGGCCAGTGACACATCTCATTTTAATAAATGTTAAATTGAGGCTACAGCACAACATTTGGTAAAAGTCAAGGGGTGTGAATACTTTCCTGAAGGCACTGTATGTCTATTACAACTTCTACATACTTTCTATCAAGTTGGAGACGTTCGAGAGCGTTTTGCCTGATGTAAGGAATAGGCTTTGTGACGGGACCCCTGTCCGTTACAAATAACATTTAGAAGTACGCCTCACGTACACATACACAGTAGTTGATTGGGGACAGCGAGGAAGCCAGGTAGTCATGAGGCATGGTGCTAGGGCTGAGTGAGTGAGTGAGTGAGTGAGAGTTAAATTCACACAGGAGAAATACTCCAGATATAACAGACTGACCCTAGCCCCCCGACGCATAAATACTGGAGGCTGAGGCAGGAGGGGTCGGGACGATACCCCCGGACAGGGCCAACCAGGCAGGATATAACCCCACCCACTTTGCCAAAGCACAGCCCCCACACCACTAGAGGGATATCTTCAACCACCAACTTACCATCCTGAGACAAGGCCGAGTATAGCCCACGAAGATCTCCACGGCACAACCCAGGGAGGGGCGCCAACCCGGACAGGAAGATCATGTCAGTGACTCAACCCACTCAGGTGACGCAACCCTCCCAGGGACGGCATGAAAGAGCACCAGTAAGCCAGTGCCTCAGCCCCTGTAATAGGGTTAGAGGCAGAGAATCCCAGTGGAGAGAGGGGAACCGGCCAGGCAGAGACAGCAAGGGCGGTTCGTTGCTCCAGAGCCTTTCCGTTCACCTTCCCACTCCTGGGTCAGACTACACTCAATCATATGACCCACTGAAGAGATGAGTCTTCAGTAAAGACTTAAAGGTGGAGACCGAGTTTGCGTCTCTCACATGGGTAGGCAGACCGTTCCATAAAAATGGAGCTCTATAGGAGAAAGCCCTGCCTCCAGCTGTTTGCTTAGAAATTCTAGGGACAATTAGGAGGCCTGCGTCTTGTGACCGTAGCACACGTGTAGGTATGTACGGCAGGACCAAAACGGAAAGATGGGTAGGAGGAAGCCCATGTAATGCTTAGGATTATTTTAGAATGTATGAACCAAATACTTCTATTGCTTTCAGTGGTACTTTCTGAATGCACATTGATCCTCATGAATTAAAAAGGAATGAGTTAGAATGTATGAAACATGACTGTTTTAGTTCCCTCACACTCATTCCCTCTCCCCTCAGCCTCTCCATAGGGTAGAGAATGAAGTGGACCTCAGGGGGGACCAGCATCCATTAGGAACGTTCTCTTACCCTGCCTCGAGCCTCCACCACCCATCAGCGCTGCCTCCCTCTGTCCCCCTCCAGTACCTCCCTCAGGAGCCTCTGCACCAGGAGATGCCCTCCTTCTCAGTGGTAAGACTTTACCTCAACCTGCCCTCCTTCTCAGTGGTAAGACTTTACCTCCCTCAGGAGCCTCTGCACCAGGAGATGCCCTCCTTCTCAGTGGTAAGACTTTACCTCATATAGAGGAGTCTCTGCACCAGGAGATGCCCTCCTTCTCAGTGGTAAGACTTTACCTCCCTCAGGAGCCTCTGCACCAGGAGATGCCCTTCCCAGTGGTAAGACTTTACCTCCCTCAGGAGCCTCTGCACCAGGAGATGCCCTTCTCAGTGGTAAGACTTTACCTCATAGAGCTAGCTAGCTGAACCAGGAGATGCCCTCCTCAGTGGTAAGACTTTACCTCATATAGAGCTAGCTAGCTGAACCAGGAGATGCCCTCCTTCTCAGTGGTAAGACTTTACCTCCAACCTGCCCTTCCCAGTGGTAAGACTTTACCTCATATAGAGCTAGCTAGCTGAACCAGGAGATGCCCTCCCCAGTGGTAAGACTTTACCTCATATAGAGCTAGCTAGCTGAACCAGGAGATGCCCTCCTCCCCAGTGGTAAGACTTTACCTCATATAGAGCTAGCTAGCTGAACCAGGAGATTCCCTCCTCCCCAGTGGTAAGACTTCACCTCATATAGAGCTAGCTAGCTGAACCAGGAGATGCCCTCCTCAGTGGTAAGACTTTACCTCATATAGAGCTAGCTAGCTGAACCAGGAGATGCCCTCCTCCCCAGTGGTAAGACTTTACCTCATATAGAGCTAGCTAGCTGAACCAGGATCTGATTGAAACTCACCGGCAACTATCGCCATTTCTCATGTTATGTTCTATCAGAGTAAATAACTCGCGGACACTCGAGAAGCTTAACCAAGTTGACCTCTTCCCAAAGGGTTGTTACAGATGATTAATTATTATTATTAATTCAGAACAAAAACATGGCTTCCCCCTGTGGTGGTGTTCATACCCCACTTTGGGTCCTTATCGCTAAACATGACATCATTCTTGCTAAGCAGGGAACTGAGTGATACGAGCCTTTTACCAGTTTCTCCCCTTATCAGTAGTGTCACGTCAACTGTTTCCCCTGCACTTAGCACCTCCTTATGCACCTCCTTATGCACCTCCTTATGTAAACTAACTACTACTATACTTCTGAGTGTAACAATGTTCGAAGTTTAACCCTGAATCCAACACTCCTGTTACGGCTGGTATGTACTTCCAAATCAAATTTTACCTTTTATTTAACTAGGTAAGTCAGTTAAGAACAAATTATTATTTTCAATGACGGCCTAGGAACAGTGGGTTAACTGCCTTGTTTAGGGGTAGAACGACATATTTTTACCTTGTCAGCGAGGGCATTCGATCTTGCAACCTTCCGGTTACTAGTCCAACGCTCTAACCACTAGGCTACCCTGCCGCCCCAACTGAAAAAAAAATGCCTCTTCGTTCAGCACCTCCAATGTATTGTTCTGTTGTAGACTTCCGACCTGTGCATAGCAGTAAGGTTAGTGCTATCCGGGATCCTTGGGACGTGAGTGATTTATACTGAACAAAACATATAAAACACAACATGTAAAGTGTTGGTCCCATGTTTCATGAGCTGAAATCAAAGATCCTCAGAAATGTTCCATACGCACAAAAAAGCGTATCTCAAATTCTGTGCACAAATTTGTTTACATCCCCATTTTTGGTGAGCATTTCTCCAATGCCGAGATAATCCATCCACCTGACCAGATGTGGCATATCAAGAAGCTGATTAAAACAGCATGATCATTACACAGGTGCACCTTGTGCTGGGGACAATAAAAGGCCACTGTAAAATGTGCAGGGGAGTGGGTGCTCAGGGTTATTTGTGTCTAATAAAGCCATTTTGTGGGGAAAAACTCATTCTGTTTGGCTGGGCCTGGCTTCCCACTACATTGGAGTTGACAAACAGGCATTTTTTTCAGTTTCTTGGACTTTTTTGAAAGTACATACAGGTCGTGACTGCAGTTTAATTACGATAGTTGCTAATCGAAACTCCGTATTTGAGTTACGAATGTATTTTTACATTATTAAAGGGATATTTAGGGATTTTGGCAATGAGGCCTTTTATCTATGAGGCGACAGATATCCTCGTGGTTAGAGCGTTGGGACAGTAACCGAAAGGTTGTTAGATCGAATTCCCGAGCTGACAAAGAGCTGACGAGGTAAAAAAATATATATAAAAATAATGTTTAGCAGCACATCATTGCATCTGTGCTGTGGACATATTCACTCCTGCTCAGGTGTTTGTGTAGAGTAAAGGATTGGCCATATTTGGCTGGTAATACTCATAGAACCGACAAGGTGAAAATCTGTCGTTCTGCCCCCTGAACAAGGCAGGTAACCCACTGTTCTCCGGGAGGCCGTCATTGTAAATAAGAATTTGTTCTTAAACTGACTTGCCTAGTTAAATAAAGGTTAAATAAGACAAAAATAATAATAATATATATTTTTTAATTATTATATATTCTTTTATTTATTTTATTTATTATTATTTATTTAATATATATATATATATATATACTTCCCCAGAGTCAGATGAACTTGTGGATACCATTGTCATGTCTCTGTGTCCAGTATGAAGGAACTTAAAGGTAGATATTAGTGCTGAGCGATTAGTGACATTCTGTTTTTAGTCGGGGTTAACTTAAAGGTAGATATTAGTGCTGAGCGATTAACGACATTCTGTTTTTAGTCGGGGTTTATTAAACAACTAATTGACCCGAATTCCATTTGGTTCGTTTTTGTTTATGAGCCAAACACTCCGTTTCTCTAGAGAGAAATCAAGTCGAACTATGTGGGAAGCTAGGCTGAAAGGAGTTTTCATTAAACAAATATTCAACCTAAACGCAGAAATGTGATAATTAACTACAATGACCATAATCAGCAACTCGGAGACGGATCAGAGAGGAAGAGGCGAAGCAAGAGGTTTCACTCTCCCCAAAATCGATCCAAAAATAAGCCCGCCTATGGAACAACAACTCCCATTGTTAGGGCATAAGACATAAGCATCTTCTCATTGTGTTCAGATTTAGGACGGACACACTTTTACACAACTTTAGGTTCGATGCACACGGACCACATGAGAAAGGAATGTACTCAACACAATTGACGAAAAGGACAGACACAGTTCTTGAAAGTATACCTTATCTACTTTGAAGAACTAGTCAAAATGATTTTAGGTCAGACATTTGTGCAGCATACTTAGGCAGGCTAGCTGAATAGGATGAATTAAGGCAGTGCAGTATGGGGAGAACGTAAGGTTCCATGGTCAGTGCAGTATGGGGAGAACGTAAGGTTCCATGGTCAGTGCAGTATGGGGAGAACGTAAGGTTCCATGGTCAGTGCAGTATGGGGAGAACGTAAGGTTCCATGGTCAGTGCAGTATGGGGAGAACGTAAGGTTCCATGGTCAGTGCAGTATGGGAGAACGTGAAGGTTCCATGGTCAGTGCAGTATGGGGAGAACGTAAGGTTCCATGGTCAGTGCAGTATGGGGAGAACGTAAGGTTCCATGGTCAGTGAAGTATGGGGAGAACGTAAGGTTCCATGGTCAGTGCAGTATGGGGAGAACGTAAGGTTCCATGGTCAGTGCAGTATGGGGAGAACGTAAGGTTCCATGGTCAGTGCAGTATGGGGAGAACGTAAGGTTCCATGGTCTGGCTGACGGCTACTTGCCTGAGCAGAGATGAGATGTTGACTATTTTTTATTTTTTATTCCTTATAGTCATCAAATTAAAAATGGAAGTAATAAACACAACTTAAATATGTTTTTATTTCATAGTAATTTCCTATGTTTCTATTGGTGTCTACCCAATATGGACCTGACCGAGACGATGGAATATTTCCTATGTTTCTATTGGTGTCTACCCAATATGGACCTGACCGAGACGATGGAATATTTTCTATGTTTCTATTGGTGTCTACCCAATATGGACCTGACCGAGACGATGGAATATTTTCTATGTTTCTATTGGTGTCTACCCAATATGGACCTGACCGAGACGATGGAATATTTTCTATGTTTCTATTGGTGTCTACCCAATATGGACCTGACCGAGACGATGGAATATTTTCTATGTTTCTATTGGTGTCTACCCAATATGGACCTGACCGAGACGATGGAATATTTCCTATGTTTCTATTGGTGTCTACCCAATATGGACCTGACCGAGACGATGGAATATTTTCTATGTTTCTATTGGTGTCTACCCAATATGGACCTGACCGAGACGATGGAATATTTCCTATGTTTCTATTGGTGTCTACCCAATATGGACCTGACCGAGACGATGGAATATTTTCTATGTTTCTATTGGTGTCTACCCAATATGGACCTGACCGAGACGATGGAATATTTTCTATGTTTCTATTGGTGTCTACCCAATATGGACCTGACCGAGACGATGGAATATTTTCTATGTTTCTATTGGTGTCTACCCAATATGGACCTGACCGAGACGATGGAATATTTTCTATGTTTCTATTGGTGTCTACCCAATATGGACCTGACCGAGACGATGGAATATTTCCTATGTTTCTATTGGTGTCTACCCAATATGGACCTGACCGAGACGATGGAATATTTTCTATGTTTCTATTGGTGTCTACCCAATATGGACCTGACCGAGACGATGGAATATTTCCTATGTTTCTATTGGTGTCTACCCAATATGGACCTGACCGAGACGATGGAATATTTCCTATGTTTCTATTGGTTGTCTACCCAATATGGACCTGACCGAGACGATGGAATATTTCCTATGTTTCTATTGGTTGTCTACCCAATATGGACCTGACCGAGACGATGGAATATTTCCTATGTTTCTATTGGTTGTCTACCCAATATGGACCTGACCGAGACGATGGAATATTTCCTATGTTTTTGCAATTGAATGTTCACTATTTTTGGAATTTTCATTAAAAAGCTCAGTCGTTGTAATACCATTATTTAATATTTTTTTATTTTAATCTAAATCCAAAACCGAACCAACTTCAAAAAGCACTGATCACTTATCATCAGTAGATTTATACCCTTTATCTTTCATCAGCAAGAAATAATCGTTCAAATAAAGCAGTTTTGCCCAGATCCGTGTGCCTCCAGTCGAAGAACCTACTCTTCCTCACCAGTTAGCTTACACACAGGTGTTGGGAGCACGCTAGATGGCTAATTAGCACAGATGATGGGAGCATGCTAGATGGCTAATTAGCACAGGTGTTGGGAGCATGCTAGATGGCTAATTAGCACAGGTGTTGGGAGCATGCTAGATGGCTAATTAGCACAGGTGTTGGGAGCATGCTAGATGGCTAATTAGCACAGATGATGGGAGCACGCTAGATGGCTAATTAGCACAGATGATGGGAGCACGCTCGATGGCTAATTAGCACAGATGATGGGAGCACGCTCGATGGCTAATTAGCACAGGTGTTGGGAGCACGCTAGATGGTTAATTAGCACAGATGATGGGAGCACGCTCGATGGCTAATTAGCACAGATGATGGGAGCACGCTCGATGGCTAATTAGCACAGATGATGGGAGCACGCTCGATGGCTAATTAGCACAGGTGTTGGGAGCACGCTCGATGGCTAATTAGCACAGGTGTTGGGAGCACGCTCGATGGCAAATTAGCACAGTTGGCCGCCTCTTGTCTTCCGTAAACAAGCGCTGTAACCTGGTGATATGGCTGTGTGGGAACCCTAACCCTATAAAGTTGTGTAGTAATTTAACCTTTTAAAAAAAAAAAGAAGGTATTGTTATTTTTCACTGATATAAAAGATGCGTTCCTTTCTTTCCAAAACCGCATGCAATGTTTTTAACATTCAAAACTAGCGTAGTTAGCATCTATAAATGTGTTAACCCTTCACTGTGGTAAGACCTCATGTCTTCACCATTGCACAGTTAGCAAAACATTGAGCTATCTATCCCTAATTTATCCCAGTGGTAGGATTTAAGCTGGCTCGGCCTAACCTATCCCAGTGGTAGGATTTAAGATGGCTCGGCCTAACCTATCCCAGTGGTAGGATTTAAGATGGCTCAGCCTAACCTATCCCAGTGGTAGGATTTAAGATGGCTCAGCCTAACCTATCCCAGTGGTAGGATTTAAGATGGCTCAGCCTAACCTATCCCAGTGGTAGGATTTAAGCTAGCTCAGCCTAACCTATCCCAGTGGTAGGACTTAAGCTAGCTCAGCCTAACCGATCCCAGTGGTAGGACTTAAGCTAGCTCAGCCTAACCTATCCCAGTGGTAGGATTTAAGATGGCTCGGCCTAACCTATCCCAGTGGTAGGACTTAAGCTAGCTCAGCCTAACCGATCCCAGTGGTAGGATTTAAGATAGCTCAGCCTAACCGATCCCAGTGGTAGGACTTAAGCATCACTTCACACAGAAAGCATGGCATGGAGATAGCTAACCTTTCCCAGTGGTAAGGCTTCAGATTGTAGAGCTTAGCTAGAACTACAGAGCTTGCGAAACATACCTTTTTTTAAAAATAACCAGCCACTTCCATAGGATAGTTCACCACCACCATGTTAACAGCTACATGTCTCTGTCTCCTCTTCAGCCATACCCTCACATGCTGCCGCGACGTGTCAGTGGTCACAGGTACCGGTTACAGCAGCCCCTGCCCCCCACCGCCGCCACCACCCTACTTCCTGCCCTACTTCCTGTGAGTATGACATTTAATACAGAACTAAATGATACACGTACTTCAGTGCTTTTCATCCCAAAGTCATTCAGGACCTAGAATTGTACACCCATTTTTTTTTTTTAAGTGAGGTGCTAATGTAACCGCCTGCATCATACCACCCTGCATACCACCCTGCATACCACCCTGCATACCACTGCTGGTTTGCTTCTGAAGCTAAGCAGGGTTGGTCCTGGTCAGCAGCATACCACCCTGCATACCACTGCTGGTTTGCTTCTGAAGCTAAGCAGGGTTGGTCCTGGTCAGCAGCATACCACCCTGCATACCACTGCTGGTTTGCTTCTGAAGCTAAGCAGGGTCGGTCCTGGTCAGCAGCATACCACCCTGCATACCACTGCTGGTTTGCTTCTGAAGCTAAGCAGGGTTGGTCCTGGTCAGCAGCATACCACCCTGCATACCACTGCTGGTTTGCTTCTGAAGCTAAGCAGGGTCGGTCCTGGTCAGTCCCTGGATGGGAGACCAGATGCTGCTGGAAGTGGTGTTGGAGGGCCAGTAGGAGTAGGCACTCTTTCCTCTTGTCTAAAAGAATATCCCAATGCCCCAGTGTCATCACACTGCCCTGTGTAAGGTAGATATGTACATGAAGGCAGGGTAAAGTGACTAGGCCTCAGGATAGATAATAATAAGGTATATATAATATCCCAATGCCCCAGTGTCATCACACTGCCCTGTGTAGGGTGCCGTCTTTCGGATGGGACGTTAAACGGGTGTCCTGACTCTCTGAGGTCACTAAAGATCCCATGGCTCTTATCGTAAGAGTAGGGGTGTTTAACCCCGGTGTCCTGGCTAAATTCACAGTCTGGCCCTCGAACCATCATGGTCACCTAATAATCCCCAGTTTACAATTGGCTAATTCATCCCCCTCCTCTCCCCTGTAACTATTCCCCAGGTCATTGCTGCAAATGAGAATGTGTTCTCAGTCAACTTACCTGGTAAAATAACGGATAAATAAACTGAACATACACTCAGGAAGGATAAAAAGTGAATATTTATTGCCACCACCAACACATTGCCCCTTTTCCCCCCACTTTCTTATTTGATCTGGGTGATTATGTGACTGTTCGGTCTCTGTGCAGGTCGATGCTTCCTGTGCCTCCCACAGCAGTGGGACCAGCCATCAGTCTAGACCTGGATGTAGATGACGTGGAGATGGAGAACTATGAGGTGAGAGGACCAATCAATACACTTAGAAATGCACTGTGTGTTTCTTTCTGTGTGTGTGTGTGTGTCTGCACGTGTATTATATTTGGGGCCAGTTGTTTTGAATAATTTTTTTAAAATGTACTTTTTGTACCTCTATTTACAGAATTATCCACTAGGTTTTCTGCAGGTCGAAAATTCTAGGAAATTGTCTTTAGCTAGAACACGGTCCAATCACTTTCAGTTTGTGTGCAAGTGTTTTTTTTTTTGGGGGGGGGGGGGGTGTTGCCTATGCCAGGGGAGGTGTATCTCCTATGCCAGGGGAGGTGTATCTCCTATGCCAGGGGAGGTGTATCTCCTATGCCAGGGGAGGTGTATCTCCTATGCCAGGGGAGGTGTATCTCCTATGCCAGGGGAGGTGTATCTCCTATGCCAGGGGAGGTGTATCTCCTATGCCAGGGGAGGTGTATCTCCTATGCCAGGGGAGGTGTATCTCCTATGCCAGGGGAGGTGTATCTCCTATGCCAGGGGAGGTGTATCTCCTATGCCAGGGGAGGTGTATCTCCTATGCCAGGGGAGGTGTATCTCCTATGCCAGGGGAGGTGTATCTCCTATGCCAGGGGAGGTGTATCTCCTATGCCAGGGGAGGTGTATCTCCTATGCCAGGGGAGGTGTATCTCCTATGCCAGGGGAGGTGTATCTCCTATGCCAGGGGAGGTGTATCTCCTATGCCAGGGGAGGTGTATCTCCATGAATGTTAATGGAAAAAAGCCTATAATTTGGCAGGGAATGTTGATCCAGCTGATCCTCTCCAGCAGACTCGGAAGTTAAACATGGGTAAAATAGGGGGCAGTTTAGGTGGACCCCCCCCACCCCCCACCTAACACTCACAACCATTGATTGATTAGAGTCAATTAAATACCATTTCCTTGAATTTTCTACCTGCAGCAAACCTAGTGGATAATGCTGGATTTACCGGTCAATAAAAATGTAAATAAACCACAACAACTGGCTTTAAAAATATATCTCTCACACCCCTCAGGCATTACTGAACCTGGCTGAAAGGCTGGGAGAGGCTAAACCACGAGGAATCACCAAGGCAGACATCGAGCAGCTTCCATCCTACAGGTTCAACCTCGACAACCATCAATCTGAACAAACGCTGTGAGATATTCTGCTACGGCCTTTTCTTGTGTTGTACCACCCACCTGTCCATTTGACTGGCTGGCCAAGTAGGGCTGGGCGGTATACAGTATTTTACTATATACTGGTATTGATGCCTCAGACCGGGTTTTTAATTTAATTTCTGTAACGGTATTTCGATATTTGGTTTGTTTAAATGTGATACCCAACGCCGGCACGTGTAATGTCTGTTTTTACTCCGTTTGCTACTTGAGTCTTTCTCCCTCTCCTCCTGCTGCATGCAGTCTCTCACACCACGCCACGCCCCATCACACCAAGCCCCGCCCCCTCTCTCCTCACACCAAGCCCCGCCCCCTCACACCAAGCCCCGCCCCCTGTCACTCAAGGAGAGAGCAGTTGCTCAACCATGGAGTCAGGAACACTTTCTTGCCGTTCACTCTGCAGTCTGTATAGTCAGATGTTGGTGACAACTAGTGATGCACCGATATGACAGTTTTGGCCAATACCGATATCTGATATTTTCCTTGCCAACAAAAAACAATACCGATATTAAACATTTTAGTGGCCTTTGAAATAGTTAACACACACACACACATATGGGCGCAGCTGTCTAAGGCACTGCAAGAGTCGTCACTACAGTCCCTGGTTCGAATCCAGGCTGTATCACATCCGGCCATGATTGGGTGTCCCATAGGGCGGCGCACAATTGGCCCAGCATTACACACCACACTGACCAAAAAAGTTATTTTGTTGGTATTTACGTATGTCCCCATTACCAGTAAAACATCATCAAAACGTATTTCTTTCACGTACTTGCTGTGCTGTTTCGTTGTTCATTTGTTCAGTCGTTTCATTGTCGTTTCAACCAGGATTTCTATGGAACACAATTTTGGTCTTTGCTGTTCGGGTCTTTGCGTGTTGACCAATCAGGACCTGAATATGACTGCACGTCACATAATAATTTAACTCGTTCATACATTTTCTTTTACATAGTTATTACACATTGATTATACTACCACTCGTATTTCATGTCACAACGATTCATCGATACGTACGCTATGGTGCTGTGCGCTATGATGCTATGGTGCTGTGTGCTATGGTGCTGTGCGCTATGGTGCTGTGTGCTATGGTGCTGTGCGCTATGGTGCTGTGCCCTATGATGCTGTGCGCTATGATGCTGTGCCCTATGATGCTGTGCCTTATGGTGCTGTGCGCTATGGTGCTGTGCGCTATGGTGCTGTGCGCTATGGTGCTGTGCGCTATGATGCTGTGCGCTATGGTGCTGTGCGCTATGGTGCTGTGCGCTATGGTGCTGTGCGCTATGATGCTATGATGCTGTGCGCTATGGTGCTGTGCGCTATGGTGCTGTGCGCTATGGTGCTGTGCGCTATGGTGCTATGATGCTGTGTGCTATGATGCTGTGTGCTATGATAAAGTTGTCTCGCGCACCTTCAGTTCTGGTCATAAAAAAAAGATTGCTAGCTCATGGAGGCAAACAAAGTTCTTCCCCAAAAACATAGCAAAACGACAATTTGTTTCAGTAGCTATAGTTAGCGAGCTAACATCTAAAATAACCTTAATTTATAAGACAGTTCTTAGTTGATTAATGGTGGTCAGACCCATCTATGTGAAGCTAGCCACAAATAGTGTACTTTGAGGTTAGCCTTCAAAATAAAAGTATGGCATAATTTTACTATTTGTATTCATTTGCATCACTGTCAATGAAGGCAAGGCCAGATGAAGCTAGCTGGCTGCTTATAACGTTAGCTTTGGGCAACAGGGTGAAGTAGCTGGCTGCTTATAACGTTAGCTTTGAGCAACAGGGTAAAGTAGCTGGCTGCTTATAACGTTAGCTTTGGGCAACAGGGTTTAGTAGCTGGCGGCAACAGGGTTAAGTAGCTGGCTGCTTATAACGTTAGCTTTGGGCAACAGGGTAAAGTAGCTGGCTGCTTATAACGTTAGCTTTGGGCAACAGGGTAAAGTAGCTGGCTGCTTATAACGTTAGCTTTGGTCAACAGGGTAAAGTAGCTGGCTGCTTATAACGTTAGCTTTGGGCAACAGGGTAAAGTAGCTGGCTGCTTATAACGTTAGCTTTGGGCAACAGGGTAAAGTAGCTGGCTAGCTATTTTATTTTCATGACCTGAAGTTCAATTTCAATTTGAACAGGCGAACAAGTGTCAACCTAGCTAATACTTAAATCAAATTTTATTGATCACATACAAGGTTAGCGGATGTCAATGCGAGTGTAGTGAGATGCTTGTGCTTCTAGTTCCGACAGTACAGTAATATCTAACAAGTAATCTTACAAATTCAAACAGACTACCTTATACAAACAAATGTAAAAGGATGAATAAGAATATGTTCATATAAATATATGAATGAGCGATGGCCGAACGGCATAGGCAAGAGGCAGTGGGGAGAACAGTGGGGAGAACAAGTATTTGATACACTGCCGATTTTGCAGGTTTTCCTACTTACAAAGCATGTAGAGGTCTGTAATTTTTTTTTTATCATAGGTACACTTCAACTGTGAGAGACGGAATCTAAAACAAAAATCCAGAAAAATCACATTGTATGATTTTTAAGTAATAGAGTATTAGATTTTGTTGCATGACATAAGTATTTGATCACCTACCAACCAGTAAGAATTCCTGAATAGTTACACTATTTGTATTCGGTCATGTTTCCAGTCGCCTTGCCCTGATTTAAAAGTGATGGTTTGCCCTTTCAGTTTTGCGCGAATGTTGCCATCAATCCACAGTTTCTGGTTGGGGAAGGTTTTAATAGACACAGTGGGTACAACATCACCGATGCCCTTGCTAATAAACTGGGTATACATGGCTGTGACTATAATCGTAGATAGATAATGCGGTCGGCATTTGATTGTAAGGAATTCTAGATCTGGTGAACAAAGGGAGTTGAGTTCCTGTATGTTGTTGTGATTACACCATGAGATGTTAATCATAAGGCATACACTCCCGCCCTTCACCTTATCAGAGAGATGTTACATACATACATACACCCCCACCCTTCACCTTATCAGAGAGATGTTACATACACCCCCGCCCTTCACCTTATCAGAGAGATGATAAATACATACATACACCCCCACCCTTCACCTTATCAGAGAGATGTTACATACACCCACACCCTTCACCTTATCAGAGAGATGTTACATACACTCCCGCCATTCACCTTATCAGAGAGATGTTACATACACCCACACCCTTCACCTTATCAGAGAGATGTTACATACACTCCCGCCCTTCACCTTATCAGAGAGATGTTACATACACTCCCGCCCTTCACCTTATCAGAGAGATGTTACATACACCCCCGCCCTTCACCTTATCAGAGAGATGTTACATACACCCCCGCCCTTCACCTTATCAGAGAGATGTTACATACCCCCACCCTTCACCTTATCAGAGAGATGTTACATACACCCCCACCCTTCACCTTATCAGAGAGATGTTACATACACTCCCGCCCTTCACCTTATCAGAGAGATGTTACATACACCCCCGCCCTTCACCTTATCAGAGAGATGTTACATACACCCCCACCCTTCACCTTATCAGAGAGATGTTACATACACCCCCACCCTTCACCTTATCAGAGAGATGTTACATACACCCCCGCCCTTCACCTTATCAGAGAGATGTTACATACACCCCCACCCTTCACCTTATCAGAGAGATGTTACATACATACATACACCCCCGCCGGCATTTGATTGTAAGGAATTCTAGATCTGGTGAACAAAGGGAGTTGAGTTCCTGTATGTTGTTGTGATTACACCATGAGATGTTAATCATAAGGCATACACTCCCGCCCTTCACCTTATCAGAGAGATGTTACATACACCCCCGCCCTTCACCTTATCAGAGAGATGTTACATACATACATACACCCCCACCCTTCTTTTTACCGGAGGGATGTTTGTTTCTGTCAGCGCGATACGTGAAGAAACCGGGTGGCTGCACCGACTCTGACAACATATCCCGAGTGAGCCATGTTTCCGTGAAACAGAGAATGTTACAATCTCTGAAAGGCAACTCGTGCCCTATTCTCTGTTGTACACGTTGATCCAGAGCATCCCAAACATGCTCAACGGGTGACATATCTGGAGAGTGTGCAGGCCATGGAAGAACTGGGACATTTTCAGCTTCCAGGAATTGTGTACAGATCAATGCGACATGGGGCCTTGCATTATCATGCTGAAACATGAGTTGATGGCGGTGGAGAAATGGCACTAAAATAGGCCTCAGCATCTCGTCACGGTATCTCTGTGCATTCAAATTGCCATTGATAAAATGCAGTTGTGTTCGTTGTCCGTAGCTTATGCCTGTCCATACCATAACCCCACCACCACCACGGGGCACTCTGTTCACAACGTTGACATCAGCAAACTGCTCACCCACACGATGCCATGCACGCTGTCGGCCATCTGCCCAGGACAGTTGAAACCGGGATTCATCTGTGAGAACAGCACACTTCTCCAGCGTGCCAGTGGCCATCGAAGGTGAGCATTTGCCCACTGAAGTCTGTTATGATGCCGAACTGCAGTCAGGTCATGACCCTGGTGAAGACGACGAGCATGGAGATGAGCTTCCCTGATACAGTTTTTGCAGAAATTCTTCGGTTGTGGAAACCCACAATTTCATCAGCCGTCCAGGTGGCTGGTCTCAGACGATCCCGCAGGTGAAGAAGTTGGCATGGTTACACGTGGTCTGCGGTTGTGAGGCCGGTTGGACATACTGCCAAATTCTCTAAACGATGTTGGATGCGGCTTATGGTAGAGAAATGAACATTTATTGTTCCCAGCACAAGGTGCACCTGTGTAATGATCATGCTGTTTAAACGGCAGGGTAGCCTAGTGGTTAGAGCGTTGGACTAGTAACCGGAAGGTTGCAAGTTCAAACCCCCGAGCTGACAAGGTACAAATCTGTCGTTCTGCCCCTGAACAGGCAGTTAACCCACTGTTCCTAGGCCGTCATTGAAAATAAGAATTTGTTCTTAACTGACTTGCCTAGTTAAATAAAGGTAAAATAAAAAAATAAAAATACAGCTTATTGATATGCCATACCTGTCAGGTAGATGGATTATCTTGGCAAAGGAGAAATGCTCACTAAAATGGAAGGAAGCAAATGTAGGCACAAAATTTCAGAGAAATTAGCGTTTTGTGCGTGTGGAACATTTCTGGGATCTTTTATTTCAACTCAAGGAAACCTGGGACCAACCTGGGATGTTTTTCATGTTGTATTTTATTCAGTAGAGAGTCTGTAGGGACGACAAACAGTCAGCCTGCTGCACAGACTCAATGGACTCTTGATTTAAAAAGTTTAGTTAATTGTGTCAAACACTCCATGGTTAAAGTAGGAAAGAAAAGGGGGAAAAAAGTACATTTACCATCATAGACTACATGATCAAAAGTATACGGACGCTCGTTGAACATCTTTATTCCACAATCATTACTATGGAGTTAGTCTCCCCCTTTGCTGCTATAACAGCCTCCACTCTTCTGGGAAGGCTTTCCACTAGATGTTGGAACATTGCTGCTATAACAGCCTCCACTCTTCTGGGAAGGCTTTCCACTAGATGTTGGAACATTGCTGCTATAACAGCCTCCACTCTTCTGGGAAGGCTTTGCACTAGATGTTGGAACATTGCTGCTATAACAGCCTCCACTCTACTGGGAAGGCTTTCCACTAGATGTTGGAACATTGCTGCTATAACAGCCTCCACTCTTCTGGGAAGGCTTTCAGCTAGATGTTGGAACATTGCTGCTATAACAGCCTCCACTCTTCTGGGAAGGATTTCCACTAGATGTTGGAACATTGCTGCTATAACAGCCTCCACTCTTCTGGGAAAGCTTTCCACTAGACGATGGAATATTGCTGTGGGGACTTGCTTCCATTCAGCCATTAGTGAGGTCGGATCACAGTCGGCGTTCCAATTCATCCCAAAGGTGTTTGACGGGAATCTGTTCAGGCCAGTCAAGTTTTTCCACACCAATTTCGACAAACCATTTCTGTATGGATCTCGCTTTGTGCACGGGGACATACTGAAACAGGAAACTGTTGCCTCAAAGTTGGAAGCACAGAATCGTCTAGAATGTCACTGGAACATCGGGGTGTGAATCATGAAAAACAGCCCTAGACCAATAACTCCTCCACCAAACTTTACAGTTGGCACTATGGCAGGTTGGCAGGTAGCGTTCTCCTGGCAACCGCCAAACCCAGATTCGTCCGTCGGACTGCCAGATGGTGAAGCTCTGACAAAGCTCCAGTTCCTCTGTGGAGATGGAGTTGTCCTTCTGGAAATTTATCTCTGCAGCACTCCACTAATCAGGCCTTTATGGTAGAGTGGCCAGACGGAAGCCACTCCTCAGTAAAAGGCACATGACAGCCCACTTGGAGTTTTCCAAAAGGCACCTAAAGGACTCTCAGACCATGAGAAACACGATTCTCTGGTCTGATGACACCAAGATTGAACTCTTTGGCCTGAATGCCAAGAGTCATGTCTGGAGGAAACCTGGCAACATTTCTACAGTGAAGCATGGCGGTGGCAGCATCATGCTGTGGGGATGTTTTTCAGTGGCAGGGACTGGGAGACTAGTCAGGATCGAGGGAAAGATGAGCGGAGCAAAGTACAAAGAGATCCTTTATGAAAACCTGCTCCAGAGCACTCAGGACCTCAGCCAAGACAACGCAGGAGTGGCTTTGGGACAAGTCTCTGAATGTCCATGAGAGGCCCAGCCGGAGCCCGGACTTCAACCTGATAAAATGTCTCTGGAGAGACCTGAAAATAGCTGCGCAGCGACACTCCCCATCCAACCTGACAGGGCTTGAGAGGATCTGCAGAGAAGAATGGGACAAACTCTCCAAATACAGGTGTAAATTGTAATTATTTCGCCTCTATGGTCCATTTATTGCCTGACCTCCCTACTCTTCTACATTTGCACACACTGTACATAATGTTTCCATTGTTATTGACTATGTTTGTTTGTGTGTAACTCTGTTGTTTGTTGCACTGCTTTGCTTTATCTTGGCCAGGTTGTAAATGACAACTTGTTCTCAACTAGCATACCTGGTTAAATAACAGTGAAATAAAATAATTAATAAGAGGATCTACAGAGAAGAATGTGACAAACTCCCCAAATACAGGTGTGCCAAGCTTGTAGCGTCATACCCAAGAAGACTGGAGGCTGTTATTGCTAGGTGCTTCAACAAAGTACTGAGTAAAGGGTCTGAATACTTATGTAAATATGATATTTCGTTTTTATTTTTTTTATACAATTTGCTAAAATGTCTTAACCTGCTTTTGTTTTCTTTATGTTATTGTGTGTAAATTTGTATGGGGGGGGGCAATTTAATCCATTTTAGAATTAGAATTTCCATTTTAGAATTAGAATTTCCGTTTTGAATTAATGTAACAAAATATGGAAAAAGTCTTTGCCTGAATACTTCCTGAAGGCATATTGGACTGTACATATTCTCATCTATAGTATTATACCCAAGTTCGTTGTGGTTTGTGTTTTAGAAGAGTGCAAATGACGGATGTAGCTGCATTTCCATACAATTACTGAGGTGAATGATTCATCTCTGATCTATTGATTACAGTAGAACAAATGTTCAATTTCTGTCTGTAGTGACCACTTGGTAAATGTTGACGCTTGACCATTTTTTTAAGGTACTTATTTAGCAAAATACAAGTAATAAACGTCCCTTTTTTCAGGACCCTGTCTTTCAAAAATAATTCAACACTGTTTCCCATGCTTATTCAATGAACCACAAACAACTAATGAACATGCACCTGTGGAACGGTCGTTAAGACACTAACAGCTTACAGACGGTAGGCAATTAAGGTCACAGTTATGAAAACTTAGGACACTAAAGAGGTTTTTCTACTGACTCTGAAAAACACCAAAAGAAAGATGCCCAGGGTCCCTGCTCATCTGCGTGAACATGCCTTATGCATGCTGCAAGGAGGCATGAGGACTGCAGATGGGGCCAGGACAATAAATTGCAATATCTGTACTGTGAGAAGCCTAAGACAGCGTTACAGGACGGACAGCTGATCGTCCTGCCAGTGGCAGACCATGTGCAACAACACCTGCCCAGGATTGGTACATCTGAACATCACACCTGCGGGACAGGTACAGGATGGCAACAACAACTGCCTGTGTTACACCAGGAATGCACAATCCCTCCATCAGTGCTCAGACTCTCCGCAATAGGCTGGACTGAGGGCTTGTTGTAAGGCAGGTCTTCACCAGACATCACCTGCAACATTGTCGCCTATGGGCACAAACCCACGGTCGCTGGACCAGACAAGACTGGCAAAAAGTGGTCTTCACTGAAGAGTCACGGTTGTGTCTCACCAGGGTGATGTCGGATTCGCATTTACTGTCAAAAGAATGAGCGTTACACCGAGGCCTGTACTCTGGAGCGGGATCGATTTGGAGGTGGAGGGTTCGTCATGGTCTGGGGCGGTGTGTCACAGCATCATCGGACTGAGCTTGTTGTCATTACAGGGAAGACATCCTCCTCCCTAATGTGGTACCCTTCCTGCAGGCTCATCCTGACATGACCCTCCAGCATGACAATGACACCAGCCATACTGCTCGTTCCGTGCGTGATTTCCTGCAAGACAAGAATGTCAATGTTCTGCCATGGCCAGCGAAGAGCCCAGATCTCAATCTCATTGAGCACGTCTGGGACCTGTTGTATCGGAGGGTGAGAGCTAGGACCATTGCACCCAGAAATGTCAGGGGACTTGCAGGTGCCTTGGTGGAAGAGTGAGGTAACATCTCACAGCAAGAACTGGCAAATCTGGTGCAGTCCATGAGGAGGAGATGCACTGCAGTACTTAATGCAGCTGGTGGCCACACCAGATACTGACTGTTACTTTTGATGTTGACCCCCCCTTTGTTCAGGGACACATTATTCCATTTCTGTTAGTCACATGTCTGTGGAACTTGTTCAGTTTATGTCTCAGTTGTTGAATCTTGTTCTGTTCATACAAATATTTACACGTGTTAAGTTTGCTGAAAATAAATGCAGTTGACAGTGAGAGGACATTTATTTATTTTTGCTAAGTTTGTGTGTGTGTGTATAGGGACTCATTTATGTATTGGCCTTCAAAATATCGTGACTTATTTTAGCATGATTTATTGATTTTGATATTAGTGAAAATGAGTTTGTCCTGGCTAGTCAGAGCAAACGTAGCTAGCCAATACAGCCTGATACCAGTGAGTTTGTCCTGGCTAGTCAGAGCAAACGTAGCTAGCCAATACAGCCTGATACCAGTGAGTTTGTCCTGGCTAGTCAGCGCAAACGTAGCTAGCCAATACAGCCTGATACCAGTGAGTTTGTCCTGGCTAGTCAGCACAAACGTAGCTAGCCAGTACAGCATGATACCAGTGAGTTTGTCCTGGCTAGTCAGAGTAAACGTAGCTGGCCAGTACAGCCTGATACCAGTGAGTTTGTCCTGGCTAGTCAGTAAACGTAGCTGGCCAATACAGCCTGATACCAGTGAGTTTGTCCTGGCTAGTCAGAGGAAACGTAGTTAGCCAGTACAGCCTGATACCAGTGAGTTTGTCCTGGCTAGTCAGAGCAAACGTAGCTAGCCAGTACAGCCTGATACCAGTGAGTTTGTCCTGGCTAGTCAGAGCAAACGTAGCTAGCCAGTACAGCCTGATACCAGTGAGTTTGTCCTGGCTAGTCAGAGCAAACGTAGCTAGCCAGTACAGCCTGATACCAGTGAGTTTGTCCTGGCTAGTCAGAGCAAACGTAGCTAGCCAGTACAGCCTGATACCAGTGAGTTTGTCCTGGCTAGTCAGAGCAAACATAGCTGGCCAGTACAGCCTGCGTAGTGCTGGTGGTGTAGGCCTAGTTAAGCATGTTAGTGCAACGGTATCTTCTGAATCAGAGAGGAGTAGGTGAAGCATGAATGTTAGCTAGCTACATGAAGTAAGAAAACATGTCATGTAACATCTAATTTTGGGTCCCCTGGAAACACAGACCAACACTTTGGTTCCCACCCTGTTAATAATTCCTCTCTGGCTTAATCATTCATTGTCATGTCAAACAACAACAACGCATTCAAGATGCTGCCCACTATATTCCAACTATATAATTAGAATCAGCATATTTCCATGATTCCACCAGTTAACTAGGCCTAGAGGTTTTGCCATCATGCACAGTGTGAAAATGAAAATGATAAAAGTGCAGGAAATGCAGACATTTATGAAAATGCTCAAGTTGTATCGAACAGTATGAAACTATCAAATCCCATTTTTTTTATCACTATAATATATGTTGCCACGCTAGGGTCATGAAATACACAAAAACATAAAATATGACCGAAAATATTGCCCGGCCCTACCTTCCATCCATCCACCATTCCATCCACCCATCCACCATTCCATCCAATCCATCCAATCCATCCACCATTCCATCCAATCCATCCATCCATCCACCATTTCATCCACCCATCCACCATTCCATCCAATCCATCCACCATTCCATCCAATCCATCCACCATTCCATCCAATCCATCCACCATTCCATCCATCCCATCCAATCCATCCAATCCAATCCATCCACACATCCAATCCATCCACCCATCCAATCCATCCACACATCCAATCCATCCACCCATCCAATCCACCCATCCATCCAGCCACCCCATCCATCCAATCCATCCACACATCCCATCCATCCATCCACCCCATCCATCCATCCATCCACCCACCCCATCCATCCATCCACCCACCCCATCCATCCACCCCATCCATCCACCCACCCCATCCATCCATCCATCCATCCACCCACCCACCCCATCCATCCACCCACCCATCCATCCATCCATCCACCCACCCCATCCATCCATCCATCCATCCACCCCATCCATCCACCCATCCACCCCATCCATCCCATCCATCCACCCCATCCATCCATCCACCCGCCCCATCCATCCACCCACCCCATCCATCCACCCGCCCCATCCATCCATCCATCCACCCGCCCCATCCACCCGCCCCATCCATCCACCCACCCCATCCATCCACCCACCCCATCCATCCATCCATCCATCCACCCACCCCATCCATCCATCCATCCACCCCATCCATCCATCCATCCATCCATCCATCCACCCCATCCATCCACCCATCCACCCCATCCATCCATCCACCCGCCCCATCCATCCATCCATCCACCCGCCCCATCCATCCACCCGCCCCATCCATCCACCCGCCCCATCCATCCACCCGCCCCATCCATCCATCCATCCATCCACCCCATCCATCCACCCCATCCATCCATCCATCCACCCCATCCATCCATCCATCCATCCACCCACCCCATCCATCCACCCCATCCATCGTAACTGTCTTGTCCTTTTTAAACATGCAGTATTTCAGAACCTGATGATGCTCTGTGTGATAATTCTCTCTTCCAGGTGTGTGGTGTGCTTTAGTGACTTTGAGTGTCGGCAGCTGCTGAGGGTATTACCCTGCAACCACGAGTTCCACGCCAAGTGTGTTGACAAATGGTTAAAGGTAAGCCCATCCCATCGTTAACTCTACGGTCTCAAATGGCACCCTATTCCCTATATAGTACACTACGTTTGACCAGGGTGGCACCCTATTCCCTATATAGTACACTACGTTTGACCAGGGTGGCACCGTATTCCCTATATAGTACACTACGTTTGACCAGGGTGGCACCCTATTCCCTATATAGTACTCTACGGTCTCAAATGGCACCCTATTCCCTATATAGTGCACTACTTTTGACCAGGGTGGCACCCTATTCCCTATATAGTACACTACGTTTGACCAGGGTGGCACCCTATTCCCTATATAGTACACTACGTTTGACCAGGGTGGCACCCTATTCCCTATATAGTACACTACGTTTGACCAAGGTGGCACCCTATTCCCTATATAGTACACTACGTTTGACCAGGGTGGCACCCTATTCCCTATATAGTACATTACGTTTGACCAGGGTGGCACCCTATTCCCTATATAGTACACTACGTTTGACCAGGGTGGCACCCTATTCCCTATATAGTACACTACGTTTGACCAGGGTGGCACCCTATTCCCTATATAGTACACTACGTTTGACCAGGGTGGCACCCTATTCCCTATATAGTACACTACGTTTGACCAGGGTGGCACCCTATTCCCTATATGGTACACTACTGTTGACCAGGGTGGCACCCTATTCCCTATATAGTACACTACGTTTGACCAGGGTGGCACCCTATTCCCTATATGGTACACTACGTTTGACCAGGGTGGCACCCTATTCCCTATATAGTACACTACGTTTGACCAGGGTGGCACCCTATTCCCTATATAGTACACTACGTTTGACCAGGGTGGCACCCTATTCCCTATATAGTACACTACGTTTGACCAGGGTGGCACCCTATTCCCTATATAGTACTCTACGGTCTCAAATGGCACCCTATTCCCTATATAGTGCACTACTTTTGACCAGGGTGGCACCCTATTCCCTATATAGTACACTACGTTTGACCAGGGTGGCACCCTATTCCCTATATAGTACACTACGTTTGACCAGGGTGGCACCCTATTCCCTATATAGTACACTACGTTTGACCAGGGTGGCACCCTATTCCCTATATAGTACACTACGTTTGACCAGGGTGGCACCCTATTCCCTATATAGTACATTACGTTTGACCAGGGTGGCACCCTATTCCCTATATAGTACACTACTGTTGACCAGGGTGGCACCCTATTCCCTATATAGTACACTACGTTTGACCAGTGTGGCACCCTATTCCCTATATAGTACACTACGTTTGACCAGGGTGGCACCCTATTCCCTATATGGTACACTACTGTTGACCAGGGTGGCACCCTATTCCCTATATAGTACACTACGTTTGACCAGTGTGGCACCCTATTCCCTATATGGTACACTACTGTTGACCAGGGTGGCACCCTATTCCCTATATAGTACACTACGTTTGACCAAGGTGGCACCCTATTCCCTATATAGTACACTACGTTTGACCAGGGTGGCACCCTATTCCCTATATAGTACATTACGTTTGACCAGGGTGGCACCCTATTCCCTATATGGTACACTACTGTTGACCAGGGTGGCACCCTATTCCCTATATGGTACACTACGTTTGACCAGGGTGGCACCCTATTCCCTATATATAGTGTGTGTGTAGGGCATAGGGCTCCGGTCAAAAGCAGTGTACTAACACCTCCTTTTTGTTCCCTTTATCTTCCTTCCAGACTAATCGCACTTGTCCAATCTGCCGGGCGGACGCGTCAGAGGTGCACCGCGAGGTGGAGTGACTGATACCCAGGCTTTGAGATCTTTGATTGGAAAGCAGCACAAAACTAAACCCACCGGAGCCTGTCTGTCTTAGCGCCTGCCTCGGCCTAAACCTGCCCGGGGCCTTCTGCCACCTACCCTGCCTGCTTCCTCCTGCCACCTACCCTGCCTGCTTCCTGTGGCCTCCTGCCTGCTTCCTGCGGCCTCCTGCCACCTACCCTGCCTGCTTCCTGTGGCCTCCTGCCTGCGGCCTCCTGCCACCTACCCTGCCTGCTTCCTGTGGCCTCCTGCCTGCTTCCTGTGGTCTCCTGCCTGCTTCCTGCGGCCCCCACCACCACCTACCCTGCCTGCTTCCTGCGGCCCCCACCACTACCTACCCTGCCTGCTTCCTGCGGCCCCCACCACTACCTACCCTGCCTGCTTCCTGTGGCCTCCTGCCTGCTTCCTGCCTGCTTCCTGCGGCCTCCTGCCACAACCTAACCTAACCTGCGCCCCCCCCACAACCACTCCTGCCCCACTTCAACAACAATAAGCAATCTAAGATTGTATGTTTGGAGCTCCTTCCCCCCGGTCGTTCCTCTGCTGTGTGTCTGATGAAAAGCTCCTGCCTACCATAGCCTCATAGCCACAGAGTTGTCCAGTCAGTCTGCCTGCCTGGGACAGCCATTGATCCACCACCTCGATCTGCTCCTCTGCCTGGGACAGCCATTGATCCACCACCTCGATCTGCTCCTCTGCCTGGGACAGCCATTGATCCACCACCTCGATCTGCTCCTCTGCCTGGGACAGCCATTGATCCACCACCTCGATCTGCTCCTCTGCCTGGGATAGCCATTGATCCACCACCTCGATCTGCTCCTCTGCCTGCCCCAGTGTTGCAGATTCCAAAGATGCGACCTACCATATGTTGTTATCGTCGTAGGGTTTTTACGTTTACAAGGTTTTTCCTTTTTCGTTACCTTGTGGATTTTGGTTAGTTCTTTGTGACAGATGGGCGTTGGAGCTGCCTGCATGTGAGATGGTGATGACAAGAGGTGTGGGGTGAGGGCCTGGTGGAGCGGAGAGAGGAGCCACACATTGTTCGATCAGCAGACCAGTAATGGGAATGCCTCAACACGGTTAAACCTGTAGACCATGTAGACCATTCCACTGGCTGACTGACCGTCATAGTACTATAGGAGACTAGACCATTCCACTGGCTGACTGACCGTCATAGTACTGTAGGAGACTAGACCATTCCACTGGCTGACTGACCGTCATAGTACTGTAGGAGACTAGACCATTCCACTGGCTGACTGACCGTCATAGTACTGTAGGAGACTAGGCCATTCCACTGGCACTGGCTGACTGACCGTCATAGTACTGTAGGAGACTAGACCATTCCACTGGCTGACTGACCGTCATAGTACTGTAGGAGACTAGACCATTCCACTGGCTGACTGACCGTCATAGTACTGTAGGAGACTAGACCATTCCACTGGCTGACTGACCGTCATAGTACTGTAGGAGACTAGACCATTCCACTGGCTGACTGACCGTCATAGTACTGTAGGAGACTAGGCCATTCCACTGGCTTGGAGGAGAAGCCTGGCTGATTGACCGTCATAGATGCATGTTTGTGTAGGTGACTGATGGGTTAAAGTGACCTGTTAATAATATATGTTTTGCAATAATGTATTGATGATTTCAATAGTTTGTTCCCTTTTGTTTGTGTTCTTTTTCAATCTGCTAATGCTATTGTGAAAGTGTGACTTGCTGTGGTTAAAATTAGCCTCATCTGGCACTGAGAATGATGGTCTACCACTGACTCCTGACTTATTGGGGATATATCTGTTCCTTCACGCCCTGTTCCCCCCCCCCCACTGTGATACACAACTGACTGGACGGAGGGAGGAGGAGATTATGCTGTGGAGTTTCCCTTTTTGTTCTGGTGAAGGTCCTCAGATCGCCCCCCCCCCCCCAGAGAGAGGAGAGGAGGGGGACACTGCCTGTCTGTGAAGTCGTCTGTCCTTTCTGCAAATGACCCACATCCACCCTCCTCTCCGGGCCCTGTGCGAGTGGCCCGGCTGGATCTCAGGCAGCGCTGAGGGGGTTGCATAGACTGTTGATTCAGACTAAGCAATATATTAATCCAACGTCGCCATTTTAAAAGGAAAACAACAACAACAAGCAAACATAAACAAGGAATTCTGGCTCACCCGGGAGAGGGGGCTTCACTGCCCCCAGTATCACCCACGCTGACTGACTGCTGCTGGGGAGCTTGATGCATTAAACCGTATGAGTGATGGGTTTTAATGTGGACATTTTTTCCTTCCTGTTTTTGGAAGATCCAGGCATTTATTTGTTTGTGAGCCAAATATTCAATATAATATATATATAAATATATATACTCTTTCAAGATTTCAGATCTGCCTTCAATACCTTGACAAGCACAAACTCTATTTACTTATTAATCTTTAAAAACATTTTTTAAAAATCCCTTTGTCATTTCCACTTGTTTTTAAGAGTATAATTTTTAAATAGTATTATTTATTGTTTTTTTTTTTAGCTATCTTAGAGACAACGTGTGAAAGGACAAGGTCAGAGCACTAACGTGGAAGTGTGTGGTTAAATGGTATGTGTTCTAATCTAAAGGCAACTTAACTTGGGTCAGGTCTTGTTGTTAGGCCGTGCTAACTAAATGGTGTTGTAAAAGATTCATGTTTGTATGCTGCATAGCTTCAGTGTGAAAGCTTCTCGATAATCGTCTTGTTTTGAAGACAAAAGAATAACTCCCTGTTTGTAAAGCATCTCTAGTGACCTGACGAGACAGACGCTCTGGCTTTGTCCCGGCTGAGCTGACTGTACTTTCTACAGTGATGATCAGGACAGGAAGGGGTTGGAGACAAAGATGGAGAGAGGGAAGAGTAGTGTTTGGTAGAGTGATACACTGTTAAAAACATCCCAAATGGTACCCTAAGTAGTGCACTACTTTTGACCAGGGCCCATAGGGGCTAGTGCACTATATTGGGTCTCTGTTCTCATCTTTTGACTTCCAAAACAGAATGTTGTTGAGGTGTTAGTCTGGGTTGTCTTTTGTAAGTGTTGTGTGAGTAGGGGGACTCCTTTCTATTCCCAACTACCCCAATAAGCACTGCGAGGCGGATGTACCTTTTCGGATGGACATTTTGTTTTGTCTTGTGTAAAAGGACCTTGCCATGTTTTCTATAGCGAATGTGAGTCTCTTTGTGACGTGTGTTTACCCTACCACCTTTTTAAAGAAGAGGAAAAGCCATCTTGACGAGTTTAAAGTAAAAACCCACAGCTTTTGAGAGTTAATCTGTGTACATATCTGTCCACTAGCATATAAATGTTGTGAGTTTGAAAAAAAAAACAATCACTCAGGGCCTCTCAGTATATAAGAATAAGGGAAAACGGTCTGTTCTAATTTGACAGATGCCATGAAAAGGTTGGTGGTGGATATGAATTGTCTTGGTTGTTTTCCTCAGGCCTCGCATATTTTTAATGTAATCAATTAAGATAATAATAATGTTGTTTTTTTGCCAGGGTAGTGGATATTACATCATATAAATTACAAATTTAGTTTTGTGTTCTTGAACAACCACACGACGTACAGACATGCATATTTACATCGCGGTTGTGATCCCATTTTTATAACGTGCCATTGATGCACACTATTCTACCTAAAACTACAAAGGTGTTTGCATGATTTAAAAAATAATACTAAAAAATAAAAACCAATTGTGTATTTCCAGTGAAAGATATCTAGCCATGGTGGACGGTGGACTATTTAACGGTGCACAATAAGCATGCATGTCCTACCAAGTCCCAACTGGTTTTTAGCTAGCTCTAGTCGGCTTCGGGTTCGTTCTTCAGATGGCGTTCCGTCACTGCTCAGCTGATAACTGCCATGCGTTGTACTGCACACGTTTGTAACCCAACTGAATGACTACAAGATTTTATTGCGCTTTATAAAATACATAAAAAAAGTTGCCTGGACTTGGAACTGAGGGGGAAATCCAGGATTTTAAAAGTTATATGTATGTATTATAATATGTATGCTATGTTGTTATTGCCTCAGATAATAAAACATGTCTAGAACCTAGTTCACTGAAAGCCATAGTGAACAACCAATAGATCTGCTTTAGGTATGATGTTGTTTTGACATGACGATCTGATCGGATGGATTCTTAAAGCATGTTGCTAATATCCTTTAAATAGTGACGTTACATTTTAAAGAAGACTTGTTAGTCAAACTAATAACCTAACTCTCAATGTAGATTTGACATCCGAGACACCAGCGGGAGGCTGCCGAGGGAGAGAACTAGCTCGTAATTATGTCTGGAAAGGGAATCGATCACATGGTTACGTTGTTTGAATCATCTCCAGCCATTACAACTAGCCCGTCCTCCCTAATTAAGGTGCCACCAACCTCCTGTGCTAGATACCTTTTATTCACTTATTGAAACATTAGCACCATGGTTTGTGTGTGTGTGGAGGGGGCAGGTTTTAATGACCATATTGTGATTTTCATTTTTTTTCCTTCTGTCCCAAATACCAGAAAACCTCATGTAACTTCAAAACATACCATTTTAAATAGAATCTTGTAGTCTTTCTGTAATCCAATGAATGAATGAGCTCACAGTTTGTGTGGTGCAAAGAAAAAAAAAGGAAATATAAAAATGTTTTGAATAAAATGCTGTTCCAATAATAAAAACAGCTGATTTGATTTATTTTATTTGCGTCGTAGATTCACTGTTTTCCAATGATGTGTTGTTGCTGGTGGTGGGAATAGTTTACTGATTCCTCCAGCTTCTAGGGGGGCTCCCACCCAACAGGCCAGGAGCATTTGAAACAGATGTTCGCTTTGGTACTTGCACATTTTACAGTTACCTCATGTTTGGATTTAAAAAATAAATAAATAAAATGCTTATATATAAATATATAGGGAAAATGTTCTGAATGCTATAATTTTTTCATTCCATTGGAATCATTGTTTGTAGCATTTAACTAGTTATAGTCTATATATACACACACACACACACCTGTATACTGATTGACATTTTTCAGATTTGTACTTTTTTTAAATGAAAAAGTTGCTAGTTCTGCTTTACCCGAGTCGTGAGATCTTTTTTTTTTTTTTTTATAGTTGTGGCTGATTTGAGAGTAGTTCACTAATAAATGTATACCAATATTACAACCGTGTCCTTGCCTGTTTTCACTGTAATCACTATTAGGGTTGTCGTGAATGAGTCCCTTATAGCACCCTGTTCCCTAATATAGTGTCCTCTTTTTGACCAGAGCCCTAGGCTCCCGTACTGTTCAGAGGAAAGGAATGCGATCTCTCGTATTTTTTGAGAGATACACTACATCGCCAAAAGTATGTAGACACCTGCTCTTCGAATATCTCATTCCTAAATCATTGGCATTAATAAGGAGTTAGTTTCCCCGCCCTCTCCCTCTTTGCTGCTATAACAGCCTCCACTCTTCTGGGAAGGCTTTCCACTAGATGTTGGAACATTGCTGCTATAACAGCCTCCACTCTTCTGGGAAGGCTTTCCACTAGATGTTGGAACATTACTGCTATAACAGCCTCCACTCTTCTGGGAAGGCTTTCCACTAGATGTTGGAACATTGCTGCTATAACAGCCTCCACTCTTCTGGGAAGGCTTTCAACTAGATGTTGGAACATTACTGCTATAACAGCCTCCACTCTTCTGGGAAGGCTTTCCACTAGATGTTGGAACATTGCTGCTATAACAGCCTCCACTCTTCTGGGAAGGCTTTCAACTAGATGTTGGAACATTACTGCTATAACAGCCTCCACTCTTCTGGGAAGGCTTTCCACTAGATGTTGGAACATTGCTGCTATAACAGCCTCCACTCTTCTGGGAAGGCTTTCCACTAGATGTTGGAACATTACTGCTATAACAGCCTCCACTCTTCTGGGAAGGCTTTCCACTAGATGTTGGAACATTGCTGCTATAACAGCCTCCACTCTTCTGGGAAGGCTTTCCACTAGATGTTGGAACATTACTGCTATAACAGCCTCTACTCTTCTGGGAAGGCTTTCCACTAGATGTTGGAACATTACTGCTATAACAGCCTCCACTCTTCTGGGAAGGCTTTCCACTAGATGTTGGAACATTGCTGCTATAACAGCCTCCACTCTTCTGGGAAGGCTTTCAACTAGATGTTGGAACATTACTGCGGGGACTTGCTTCCATTCAGCCACAAGAGCATTAGTGAGGTCGGGCACTGATATTGGGCGACTAGGCCTGGCTCTGTCGGCGTTCCAAATCATCATAAAGGTGTTCGATGGGGTTCAGGTCAGGGCTCTGTTCAGGCCAGTCAAGTTATTCCACACACTGATCTCGACAAACCATTTCTGAATGGACCTCGCTTTGTGCACGGGGGCATTGTCATGCTGAAACAGGAAAGGACCTGCCCCAAACTGTTGCCACAAAGTTGGAAGCACAGAATTGTCTAGAATGTCATTGTATTCTATAGCATTAAGACTTCCCTTCGCTGGAACAAAGGGGCCCGAACCATGAAAAACAGCCCCAGACCATTGTTCCTCCTCCACCAAACTTTACAGTTGTCACTTTGCATTGGGGCAGGTAGAGTTCTCCTGGCATCCGCCAAACCCAGATTCGTCCGTTGGACTGCAGGATGGTGAAGCGTTATTCATCACTCCAGAGAACACGTTTCCACTGCTCCAGAGTCCAATGGCGGCGAGTCCAAAGTCCTCCTCTTTACACCACTCCAGCTGATGTTTGGCATTGCTTATGGTGATCTTAGGCTCGTGTGCTGCTGCTCGGCCATGAAAACTCATGCAGCTGCAGCTCCCGACAAACAGTTCTTGTGCTGACGTTGCTTCCAGAGGTCGTTTGGAACTCGGTAGTGAGTGTTGCAACTGAGGACAGACGATTGTTATGTGCTCTTGTGTGGCCTGCCACTTTGCCACGAAGCTGTTGTTGCTCCTAGACGTTTCCACTTCAAAATAACAGCACTCAAGAGTTGACCGGGGCAGCTCTAGCATGGCAGAAATTTGACGAACTGACGGTTGGAAAGGTGGCATCCTATGACGGTGCCATGTTGAAAGACACTGAGCTCTTCAGCAAGGCCAATGTTTGTCTATGGAGATTGCGTGGCGGTGTCCTTGATTTTATACACCTGTCAGTCAGCAACAGGTGTGGCTGAAATAGCTGAATTTGAAGGAATATCCACATACTTTTGGCCATGTGTATTTATAGGGTATCCTAGTGGTTAGAGCGTTGGACTAGTAACCGGAAGGTTCCAAGTTCAAACCCCTGAGCTGACAAGGTACAAATCTGTCGTTCTGCCCCTGAACACGCAGTTAACCCACCAGTCATTGAAAATAAGAATTTGATCTTAACTGACTTGCCTAGTTAAATAAAGGTAAAATAAATACAATTATTCAGGTTGGCATAATACACTTGTTCCCCCACATACCTACAGAAATGTTAATGCTTCAAGGTCAGCAGAGATTCTGAGAGGAAGTCTGAGATTTATCAGACCAAGAGAGCTGGGGATGGGAAAAGAGCACGGACAGGCCAGGAATATCATCAAAACCATCACAACATTTTAAAAATGTTTAATTTATAGTTGTTGGAAAATGACATCTTAAACATGACCAGCCCATTCCGATGTTACAGGAGAAATAGTAATATATATATATATATATATAGAAATATCTATGAGTCACCACAGGCAGACTGTTATACTAGAGATAGGTAAAAGCCACGTGTGAAAGCTGTGGCCCTCTTCTTGTTGAACTGGGTTGTCGTTCTAAACTGCAGGCGGTACGGAAACTCAACCCCCTCGCTTGTTTGGTCGTCTCAAGACAATTACATTATAGAGTCAACTTTGAATAATAATAAAAAATAAGAAATAAGCGGTGCTTTTTTTCAGCCTTGTTCTTTAAATAGCTAACGTATGTACAGGGAGTTCACATGTCTCTCCTTTTAAAAACAACAGTATCAGGGCTGACGGCTTAAATTCTTTTTTGGGTTCGAGTTTGTTTCATTATTTCAGACGGTGACCCCTAGTGCACAACGGCCATTAAAAAAAAAAAAAAAAAAAAATTTAGGGGAAGAAACAAGGAACAGCTGATTTCCTCACGTTGGAGGAGAAGGGGTTAGCTAGGTGTCAATCGTCTGTGAGGTCCTGAACAAAGAGGACCTCGGAACGGCTGAGGCCGGCCTCTTTGAGGCTGGGGGGGTTGGGCTGCTCCTCCGTGGGAAGGCAGGGCAGGACCCGGCGGGGGAAGTTGGTAACTATCTGGAATTTCTCCGGGGTCTCCTTCAACGAGAACAGGAAGTCGTATATTACCTGGAGAAACAGAGGGAGAGATGGGTGCTATTTGTTGTTGTTCTCAAGACCATAAGTTCCATTGGTATTTGCCAGGAGAGTTTAAATCAGTTACAATGACACTACAAATGGAAGAGTGACTAGGAGTTTGCTGTGTAGAACTGTGAGTCAACAGTTTAAAAGAGCAGAGCTGTGTTCGTACGGTCAGACTGTGTCTTACCGAGCAGAGCCGTGTCTTACCGAGCAGAGCTGTGTTCGTACGGTCAGACTGTCTTACCGAGCAGAGCCGTGTCTTACCGTGCAGAGCCGTGTCTTACCGAGCAGAGCCGTGTCTTACCGAGCAGAGCCGTGTCTTACCGAGCAGAGCCGTGTCTTACCGAGCAGAGCCGTGTCTTACCGAGCAGAGCCGTGTCTTACCGAGCAGAGCCGTGTCTTACCGAGCAGAGCCGTGTCTTACCGAGCAGAGCCGTGTCTTACCGAGCAGAGCCGTGTCTTACCGAGCAGAGCCGTGTCTTACCGAGCAGAGCCGTGTCTTACCGAGCAGAGCCGTGTCTTACCGTCAGAGACTCCTGGAAGAGGAACCGCCTCTCTACTCTGGTGTCGTTAGGCAGTTTGAAAACTATCTTGACGCTGTCGGGGTCGTCTGCTGGGGGCTCGGGGGGAAGACATTCTGACTTGCGCTCCTTCTCTTCGTCCAGCGTCTAAGAAAAAAAATGATAAAAATAACAGAATTAGTTAGCCACAGTCAAACTGGCAACAACAAAGACCAAGATAAGAAACGGTTTTAAATGTAGGCAGAGAGAGAAGTCAGAGAGAACAGTCAGCGCGAGCAGACTGAGCTCGAGTGAGGAGACAAAAAGATTGACAAGACAGAGAAAGAGGAGACAGACAGTATCAAGGTGTCCTCACCCTCTTCCTCCTCTCCTCGGCCAGGACGGTCTGCCGGACCTTCTCCTCCTCCGCCTGGACCTTCTCCTGCTCCTCCTTCTTCCTCCGGTCCTTCTCCTGGTCGGCTCTCAGCGACTCCAGGTAGGCCTCGTCCTGCTGCGCCCGCAACACCTGCGTCTGGTTCCTCTCCTCCCTGGAACAGACACAGACACGTTCAATTAACCTCCACCTCCAGGACCAGAGACAGACCTCACCACACCACATCTCCAGGACCAGAGACAGACCTCACCACACCACATCTCCGGGACCAGAGACAGACCTCACCTCACCACATCTCCGGGACCAGAGACAGACCTCACCACACCACATCTCCGGGACCAGAGACAGACCTCACCACACCACATCTCCGGGACCAGAGACAGACCTCACCACACCACATCTCCGGGACCAGAGACAGACCTCACCACACCACATCTCCGGGACCAGAGACAGACCTCACCACACCACATCTCCGAGACCAGAGACAGACCTCACCACACCACATCTCCGGGACCAGAGACAGACCTCACCACACCACAGGGACCAGAGACAGACCTCACCACAGCTCCGGGACCAGAGACAGACCTCACCACACCACAGCTCCGGGACCAGAGACAGACCTCACCACATCTCCGGGACCAGAGACAGACCTCACCACACCACAGCTCCAGGACCAGAGACAGACCACACCACATCTCCAGGACCAGAGAGACCTCACCACACCACATCTCCGGGACCAGAGACAGACCTCACCTCACCACATCTCCGGGACCAGAGACAGACCTCACCACACCACATCTCCGGGACCAGAGACAGACCTCACCACACCACATCTCCGGGACCAGAGACAGACCTCACCACACCACATCTCCGGGACCAGAGACAGACCTCACCACACCACATCTCCGGGACCAGAGACAGACCTCACCACACCACATCTCCGGGACCAGAGACAGACCTCACCACACCACATCTCCGAGACCAGAGACAGACCTCACCACACCACATCTCCGGGACCAGAGACAGACCTCACCACACCACAGGGACCAGAGACAGACCTCACCACAGCTCCGGGACCAGAGACAGACCTCACCACACCACAGCTCCGGGACCAGAGACAGACCTCACCACATCTCCGGGACCAGAGACAGACCTCACCACACCACAGCTCCAGGACCAGAGACAGACCACACCACATCTCCAGGACCAGAGAGACCTCACCACACCACATCTCCGGGACCAGAGACAGACCTCACCTCACCACATCTCCGGGACCAGAGACAGACCTCACCACACCACATCTCCGGGACCAGAGACGGACCTCACCACACCACATCTCCAGGACCAGAGACAGACCTCACCACACCACATCTCCGGGACCAGAGACAGACCTCACCACACCACATCTCCGGGACCAGAGACAGACCTCACCACACCACATCTCCAGGACCAGAGACAGACCTCACCACACCACATCTCCAGGACCAGAGACAGACGTATGGGAGACCTCCAGGACCAGAGAGACGTATAGGAGACCTCCAGGACCAGAGACAGACGTACGGGAGACCTCCAGGACCAGAGACAGACGTACGGGAGACCTCCAGGACCAGAGACAGACGTACGGGAGACCTCCAGGACCAGAGACAGACGTACGGGAGACCTCCAGGACCAGAGACAGACGTACGGGAGACCTCCAGGACCAGAGACAGACGTATGGGAGACCTCCAGGACCAGAGACAGACGTATGGGAGATCTCCAGGACCAGAGACAGACGTATGGGAGACCTCCAGGACCAGAGACAGACGTATGGGAGACCTCCAGGACCAGAGACAGACGTATGGGAGATCTCCAGGACCAGAGACAGACGTATGGGAGACCTCACCACACCCCATCTCCAGGACCAGAGACAGACCTCACCACACCACATCTCCAGGACTAGAGACAGACCTCACCACACCACATCTCCAGGACCAGAGACAGACCTCACCACACCCCATCTCCAGGACCAGAGACAGACCTCACCACACCCCATCTCCAGGACCAGAGACAGACCTCACCACACCCCATCTCCAGGACCAGAGACAGACCTCACCACACCCCATCTCCAGGACCAGAGACAGACCTCACCACACCACATCTCCAGGACTAGAGACCATCTCCACATTATTTTTCATATAAGTAAAATAAGCAATCAAACCTGGGTTTCAAATACGCACAAAAAAACAATTTACGTACTTTTTGAGTTTGTCTGAAGGGCTATTGGAAACCACAGCTCTGCAATCAGTCCCTTACCGTTCCAGGCGTTCAGACATCAGGTAGGTCTGGTTGGCCTCCATGATGAAGGTGAGCTGGTTGAGGAGGTCCTCTGATTGGATGAGCCCCTCCAGACGTCCCACCACCGTCATCTTACGGTCCTTCAGCATGATAATGGCCAGGAACGGGTAAGTGTTCTCACGCAGCGCCTGGGACACTGAGGTACAGACACACAGGGGGAGAAACAGACACACACCAAACACAGATTAAAAACAACACTGAAATAAAGAGATTCCTCCTCATATCCTAGAGGACTGACGAAAAGAGGACTAGAGGACTGACGAAAATCATCCTAAATTCCCAGCACGGATGATTGACTTTTATCTTATTTAACCAGATCAGACTGACTGAGAACACGGCCTCGTTTACAGCAACAAGTGAAGGACGAGGCCAGTTCCTCTTTGTCGAATGGTATCTCCAGCTCTAGGAGATCTAGGTAGTGAAGACGCAATGCAAGAGAAGACGGTTGTGTACCTCTGTATCCTTCAGGCCTGCTGGTGGAACAGGCCCAGAACAGCATCCTGGTGTTGAGGAAGGTCAGGACCTCTTCTGTACATAACGTGGAGCTGGAGGAAGATGGAAACAGAAGCATCATTAATATAAAACACGGGAAAATATTAAATCATTTATACTAATAACGAAGAGGGGGAGGACATATGAATAATACCAAACATGCCACAAATATGGAAACGAGCGAGGAAAACCTCCATCCAATCAACTGAATAAATATTCAAACTAACAGAAGCGGAATTATAACAAGATAAAACAAACTACTGATTATTGACAGAAAAAGGGGTTTTTGTTTGTGTTTGTGTGGATGTTGGCCTCATGTAAAACGGATCATCTGTCGTGTTATGGGACCTACCGACAGAACTGGTCTGTATCCTGGTTCTCCTCGCCATGGAGGTAAACTAATAAGTAGCGAAGCTCACGTTTGGCATCGTTCAATGCCTACAGGGGGGAAACAAACATAACATATAAACACGACCAGCTATCAACCCAGTTACACAGGCAGTTGAAGTCGGAAGTTTACATACACTGAGGTTGGAGTCATTAAAACTCGTTTTTTTCAACCACTCCACACATTTCTTGTTAACAAACTATAGTTTGGCAAGTCGGTTAGGACATCTACTTTGTGCATGACACAGGTAATTTTACCAACAATTGTTGACAGACAGATTATTTCACTTATAATTCACTGTATCACAATTCCAGTGGGTCAGAAGTTTACATACACTAAGTTGACTGTGCTTTAAACAGTTTGGAAAATTCCAGAAAATGATGTCATGGCTTTAGAAGCTTCTGATAGGCTAATTGACATCATTTGAGTCAATTGGAGGTGTACCCGTGGATGTATTTCAAGGCCTACCTTCAAACTCAGTGCCGCTTTGCTTGACATCATGGGAAAATCAAAAGAAATCAGCCAAGACCTCAGAAGAAAATTGTAGACCTCCACAAGTCTGGTTCATCCTTGGGAGCAATTTCCAAATGCCTGAAGGTACCATGTTCATCTGTACAAACAATAGTATGCATGTATAAACATCATGGGACCACGCTGCCGTCATACCGCTCAGGAAGGAGACGCGTTCTGTCTCCTGAACAGACTTTGGTGCGAAAAGTGCAAATCAATCCCAGAACAGCAAAAGACCTTGTGAAGATGCTGGAGGAAACAGGTACAAAAGTATCTATATCCAAAGTAAAATGAGTCCCAAATCGACAAGGCCACTCAGCAAGGAAGATGTCACTGATCTAAAACCGCCATAAAAAATGCCAGACTACGGTTTGCAACTGCACATGATCACAAAGATTGTACTTTTTGGAGAAATGTCCTTTGGACTGATGAAACAAAAATAGAACTGTTTGGCCATAATGACCATCGTTATGTTTGGAGGAAAAAGGGGGAGGCTTGCAAGCCGAAGAACACCATCCCAATCGTGAAGCACGGGGGTGGCAGCATCATGTTGTGGGGGTGCTTTGCTGCAGGAGGGACTGGTGCACTTCACAAAATAGATGGCACCATGAGGTAGGAAAATTATGTGGATATATTGAAGCAACATCAAGACATCAATTAGGAAGTTAAAGCTTGGTCACAAATGGGTCTTCCAAATGGACAATGACCCTAAGCATACTTCCAAAGTTGTGACAAAATGGCTTAAGAACAACAGAGTCAAGGTACTGGAGTGGCCATCACAAAGCCCTGAACTAAATCATATAGAAAATGTGTGGGCAGAACTGAAAGTGTGTGAGCAAAGAGGCCTACAAACCTGACTCAGTTACACCAGCTCTGCCAGGAAGAATGGGCCAAAATTCACCCAACTTATTCCGTCATAGGATGCTACCTTTCCAATAAGTCAGTTCATCAAATGTCTGCCCTGCTAGAGCTGCCCTGGGTCAACTGTAAGTGGAAGTGGAAACATCTAGGAGCAACAACGGCTCAGCTGCGAAGTGGTAGGCCACAGAAGCTGAACGGGAACGCCAAGTGCTGAAGTGCGTAGCAATCATCTGTCCTCTGGAAGCAACACTCACTACCGAGTTCCAAACTGTCCTCTGGAAGCAACACTCACTACCGAGTTCCAAACTGCCTCTGGAAGCAACACTCACTACCGAGTTCCAAACTGTCCTCTGGAAGCAACACTCACTACCGAGTTCCAAACTGTCCTCTGGAAGCAACACTCACTACCGAGTTCCAAACTGCCTCTGGAAGCAACACTCACTACCGAGTTCCAAACTGTCCTCTGGAAGCAACACTCACTACCGAGTTCCAAACTGTCCTCTGGAAGCAACACTCACTACCGAGTTCCAAACTGCCTCTGGAAGCAACACTCACTACAGAGTTCCAAACTGCCTCTGGAAGCAACACTCACTACCGAGTTCCAAACTGTCCTCTGGAAGCAACACTCACTACCGAGTTCCAAACTGCCTCTGGAAGCAACACTCACTACCGAGTTCCAAACTGCCTCTGGAAGCAACACTCACTACCGAGTTCCAAACTGCCTCTGGAAGCAACACTCACTACCGAGTTCCAAACTGCCTCTGGAAGCAACACTCACTACCGAGTTCCAAACTGTCCTCTGGAAGCAACACTCACTACCGAGTTCCAAACTGCCTCTGGAAGCAACACTCACTACCGAGTTCCAAACTGCCTCTGGAAGCAACACTCACTACAGAGTTCCAAACTGTCCTCTGGAAGCAACACTCACTACCGAGTTCCAAACTGCCTCTGGAAGCAACACTCACTACCGAGTTCCAAACTGTCCTCTGGAAGCAACACTCACTACCGAGTTCCAAACTGCCTCTGGAAGCAACGTCAGCACAATAACTGTTAGTTGGGAGCTTCATGAAACGGGTTTCCGTGGCTGAGCAGCTGCATACACAAGCCTACAATCACCATCATGCACAATGCCAAGCGTCGGCTGGAGTGATGTTAAGATCGCCGCCATTGGACGCTGGAGCAGTGAAAACGCATTCTCTGGAGTGATGAATCACGCTTCACGGACGAATCCGAGTTTGGCGGATGCCAGGAGAACGCTACCTGCCCCAATTCATAGCGCCAACTGTAAAGTTTGGTGGAGGAGGAATAATGGTCTGGGTCTGTTTTTCATGGTTCGGGCCCTTAGCTCCAGTGTAGTGAATCTTAACGCATACAGCATACAATGACATTCTAGATGATTCTGTGCTTCCAACTTTGTGGCAACAGTTTGGGGAAGGCCCTTTCCTGTTTCAGCATGACAATGTCCTGTGCAAAAAGCAAGTTCCACAGAGAAATGGTTTATAGAGATCAGTGTGGAAGAACTTGACGGGCCTGCACAGAGCCCTGACCTCAACCCGATCTAACACCTTTGGAATGAATTGGAACGCTGACTGTAAGCCAGGACTAATCGCCCAAAATCAGTGCCCGACCTCACTAATGTGGCTGAATGGAAGCAAGTCCCTGCAGCAATGTTCCAACATCTAGTGGAAAGTCTTCCCAGAAGAGTGGAGGCTGTTATAGCAGCAATGTTCCAACATCTAGTGGAAAGCCTTCCCAGTAGAGTGGAGGCTGTTATAGCAGCAATGTTCCAACATCTAGTGGAAAGCCTTCCCAGAAGAGTGGAGGCTGTTATAGCAGCAATGTTCCAACATCTAGTGGAAAGCCTTCCCAGAAGAGTGGAGGCTGTTATAGCAGCAATGTTCCAACATCTAGTGGAAAGCCTTCCCAGAGGAGTGGAGGCTGTTTATAGCAGCAATGTTCCAACATCTAGTGGAAAGCCTTCCCAGAGGAGTGGAGGCTGTTTATAGCAGCAGGGGGAGGGGGGGGGGGGGGAGAGAGACAAACTCCATATTAACGTTCATGATTTCAGAACGAGATGTTGGACAAGCAGGTGTCCACATACACTACATCAACAAAAGGTATGTTCTAAATGGATTGAACCTGTTTTGGATTCTGGAACATCCGCTTCCTTTAAAACCATTTAGTCGGGTTTGTTCAATCAAATGAAACTTGGCCGTGTGTCAACTTTTTTTTTTTGCGTTCCAATATACTTGTTATGGTCAAGGTACTAGTATCCCTATCCCGTATACTGGGGAACCTGAGTAACACACCTATCCCGCATACTGGGGAACCTGAGTAACACACCTATCCCGTATACTGGGGAACCTGAGTAACACACCTGGCTATATGTCCCCTGGTAAAACACTGGATGCGATCGACCGTACTTCTCTTCAAAACTATGGATGAAGGAGACCACGTCACCCACAGGGTCTGTGACTCGTCCACGAGGGTCTGGCCTGACCCACCGCAGGGCAAACCTGGTTAGGAAGGAAGGAAGGAGGAGGAGGAACCAATCAGTCACCTTTATACAGAAACGTCAGGGGAACTGATGATGGCCAAATACAGTTTCTTTTTGTATTACCTGAATATGTCCAGAAGTGTGTAATATGTCAATCTGAAAGGTAACATTATCATGTAGTAACTCCATCCTATTAATCCCTGGAGAAAAAACATAAGAAAAAGACCAGATGAGACATGACGATCAGAACAGTGGAGAAGATTCAATGAGAAAACTACAGCTGGATGATTTCAGTTACGGACTTGATTTCTGTAAGCAGAAGGTTGTGCCACCATGTATGTGAATGTGTGAATGGGGCGGCAGGGTAGCCTAGTGGTTAGAGTGTAGAGGTGGCAGGTAGCCTAGTGGTTAGAGTGTAGAGGTGGCAGGTAGCCTAGTGGTTAGAGTGTAGAGGCGGCAGGGTAGCCTAGTGGTTAGAGTGTAGAGGAGGCAGGTAGCCTAGTGGTTAGAGTGTAGAGGCGGCAGGGTAGCCTAGTGGTTAGAGTGTAGAGGAGGCAGGTAGCCTAGTGGTTAGAGTGTAGAGGCGGCAGGGTAGCCTAGTGGTTAGAGTGTAGAGGCGGCAGGGTAGCCTAGTGGTTAGAGTGTAGAGGCGGCAGGTAGCCTAGTGGTTAGAGTGTAGAGGCGGCAGGTAGCCTAGTGGTTAGAGTGTAGAGGTGGCAGGTAGCCTAGTGGTTAGAGTGTAGAGGCGGCAGGGTAGCCTAGTGGTTAGAGTGTAGAGGCGGCAGGGTAGCCTAGTGGTTAGAGTGTAGAGGCGGCAGGTAGCCTAGTGGTTAGAGTGTAGAGGCGGCAGGTAGCCTAGTGGTTAGAGTGTAGAGGCGGCAGGTAGCCTAGTGGTTAGAGTGTAGAGGCGGCAGGTAGCCTAGTGGTTAGAGTGTAGGGGCGGCAGGGTAGCCTAGTGGTTAGAGTGTAGAGGTAGCCTAGTGGTTAGAGTGTAGAGGTGGCAGGGTAGCCTAGTGGTTAGAGTGGAGGGGTAGCCTAGTGGTTAGAGTGGAGGGGTAGCCTAGTGGTTAGAGTGTAGAGGTGGCAGGGTAGCCTAGTGGTTAGAGTGTAGAGGTGGCAGGGTAGCCTAGTGGTTAGAGTGTAGAGGTGGCAGGGTAGCCTAGTGGTTAGAGTGTAGAGGTGGCAGGGTAGCCTAGTGGTTAGAGTGTAGAGGTGGCAGGGTAGCCTAGTGGTTAGAGTGTAGAGGTGGCAGGGTAGCCTAGTGGTTAGAGTGTAGGGGCGGCAGGGTAGCCTAGTGGTTAGAGTGGAGGGGTAGCCTAGTGGTTAGAGTGTAGAGGTGGCAGGGTAGCCTAGTGGTTAGAGTGTAGAGGTGGCAGGGTAGCCTAGTGGTTAGAGTGTAGAGGTGGCAGGGTAGCCTAGTGGTTAGAGTGTAGAGGTGGCAGGGTAGCCTAGTGGTTAGAGTGTAGAGGTGGCAGGGTAGCCTAGTGGTTAGAGTGTAGAGGTGGCAGGGTAGCCTAGTGGTTAGAGTGTAGAGGTGGCAGGGTAGCCTAGTGGTTAGAGTGTTGGACTAGTAACCGGAAGGCCTAGTGGTTAGAGTGTAGAGGTGGCAGGGTAGCCTAGTGGTTAGAGTGGAGGGGAGGAAGGTAGCCTAGTGGTTAGAGTGGAGGGGTAGCTTAGTGGTTAGAGTGGAGGGGTAGCCTAGTGGTTAGAGTGGAGGGGTAGCCTAGTGGTTAGAGTGTAGAGGTGGCAGGGTAGCCTAGTGGTTAGAGTGTAGAGGTGGCAGGGTAGCCTAGTGGTTAGAGTGTAGAGGGGGCAGGGTAGCCTAGTGGTTAGAGTGTAGAGGTGGCAGGGTAGCCTAGTGGTTAGAGTGTAGGGCGGCAGGGTAGCCTAGTGGTTAGAGTGTAGAGGCGGCAGGGTAGCCTAGTGGTTAGAGTGTAGAGGAGGCAGGGTAGCCTAGTGGTTAGAGTGTAGAGGCGGCAGGGTAGCCTAGTGGTTAGAGTGTAGAAGCGGCAGGGTAGCCTAGTGGTTAGAGTGTAGAAGCGGCAGGGTAGCCTAGTGGTTAGAGTGTAGAGGCGGCAGGGTAGCCTAGTGGTTAGAGTGTAGAGGAGGCAGGTAGCCTAGTGGTTAGAGTGTGGAGGTGGCAGGGTAGCCTAGTGGTTAGAGTGTAGAAGCGGCAGGGTAGCCTAGTGGTTAGAGTGTAGAAGCGGCAGGGTAGCCTAGTGGTTAGAGTGTAGAGGCGGCAGGGTAGCCTAGTGGTTAGAGTGTAGAAGCGGCAGGGTAGCCTAGTGGTTAGAGTGTAGAGGCGGCAGGGTAGCCTAGTGGTTAGAGTGTAGAAGCGGCAGGGTAGCCTAGTGGTTAGAGTGTAGAGGCGGCAGGGTAGCCTAGTGGTTAGAGTGTAGAGGCGGCAGGGTAGCCTAGTGGTTAGAGTGTAGAGGCGGCAGGGTAGCCTAGTGGTTAGAGTGTAGAGGAGGCAGGGTAGCCTAGTGGTTAGAGTGTAGAGGCGGCAGGGTAGCCTAGTGGTTAGAGTGTAGAGGTGGCAGGTAGCCTAGTGGTTAGAGTGTAGAGGTGGCAGGTAGCCTAGTGGTTAGAGTGTAGAGGTGGCAGGGTAGCCTAGTGGTTAGAGTGTAGAGGTGGCAGGGTAGCCTAGTGGTTAGAGTGTAGAGGTGGCAGGGTAGCCTAGTGGTTAGAGTGTAGAGGTGGCAGGGTAGCCTAGTGGTTAGAGTGTAGAGGTGGCAGGGTAGCCTAGTGGTTAGAGTGTAGGGGCGGCAGGGTAGCCTAGTGGTTAGAGTGGAGGGGTAGCCTAGTGGTTAGAGTGTAGAGGTGGCAGGGTAGCCTAGTGGTTAGAGTGTAGAGGTGGCAGGGTAGCCTAGTGGTTAGAGTGTAGAGGTGGCAGGGTAGCCTAGTGGTTAGAGTGTAGAGGTGGCAGGGTAGCCTAGTGGTTAGAGTGTAGAGGTGGCAGGGTAGCCTAGTGGTTAGAGTGTAGAGGTGGCAGGGTAGCCTAGTGGTTAGAGTGTAGAGGTGGCAGGGTAGCCTAGTGGTTAGAGTGTTGGACTAGTAACCGGAAGGCCTAGTGGTTAGAGTGTAGAGGTGGCAGGGTAGCCTAGTGGTTAGAGTGGAGGGGAGGAAGGTAGCCTAGTGGTTAGAGTGGAGGGGTAGCTTAGTGGTTAGAGTGGAGGGGTAGCCTAGTGGTTAGAGTGGAGGGGTAGCCTAGTGGTTAGAGTGTAGAGGTGGCAGGGTAGCCTAGTGGTTAGAGTGTAGAGGTGGCAGGGTAGCCTAGTGGTTAGAGTGTAGAGGGGGCAGGGTAGCCTAGTGGTTAGAGTGTAGAGGTGGCAGGGTAGCCTAGTGGTTAGAGTGTAGGGGCGGCAGGGTAGCCTAGTGGTTAGAGTGTAGAGGCGGCAGGGTAGCCTAGTGGTTAGAGTGTAGAGGAGGCAGGGTAGCCTAGTGGTTAGAGTGTAGAGGCGGCAGGGTAGCCTAGTGGTTAGAGTGTAGAAGCGGCAGGGTAGCCTAGTGGTTAGAGTGTAGAAGCGGCAGGGTAGCCTAGTGGTTAGAGTGTAGAGGCGGCAGGGTAGCCTAGTGGTTAGAGTGTAGAGGAGGCAGGTAGCCTAGTGGTTAGAGTGTGGAGGTGGCAGGGTAGCCTAGTGGTTAGAGTGTAGAAGCGGCAGGGTAGCCTAGTGGTTAGAGTGTAGAAGCGGCAGGGTAGCCTAGTGGTTAGAGTGTAGAGGCGGCAGGGTAGCCTAGTGGTTAGAGTGTAGAAGCGGCAGGGTAGCCTAGTGGTTAGAGTGTAGAGGCGGCAGGGTAGCCTAGTGGTTAGAGTGTAGAAGCGGCAGGGTAGCCTAGTGGTTAGAGTGTAGAGGCGGCAGGGTAGCCTAGTGGTTAGAGTGTAGAGGCGGCAGGGTAGCCTAGTGGTTAGAGTGTAGAGGCGGCAGGGTAGCCTAGTGGTTAGAGTGTAGAGGAGGCAGGGTAGCCTAGTGGTTAGAGTGTAGAGGCGGCAGGGTAGCCTAGTGGTTAGAGTGTAGAGGTGGCAGGTAGCCTAGTGGTTAGAGTGTAGAGGTGGCAGGTAGCCTAGTGGTTAGAGTGTAGAGGCGGCAGGGTAGCCTAGTGGTTAGAGTGTAGAGGCGGCAGGGTAGCCTAGTGGTTAGAGTGTAGAGGGGGCAGGGTAGCCTAGTGGTTAGAGTGTAGAGGCGGCAGGGTAGCCTAGTGGTTAGAGTGTAGAAGCGGCAGGGTAGCCTAGTGGTTAGAGTGTAGAAGCGGCAGGGTAGCCTAGTGGTTAGAGTGTAGAAGCGGCAGGGTAGCCTAGTGGTTAGAGTGTAGAAGTGGCAGGGTAGCCTAGTGGTTAGAGTGTAGAAGCGGCAGGGTAGCCTAGTGGTTAGAGTGTAGAAGCGGCAGGGTAGTCTAGTGGTTAGAGTGTAGAAGCGGCAGGGTAGCCTAGTGGTTAGAGTGTAGAAGCGGCAGGGTAGCCTAGTGGTTAGAGTGTAGAAGCGGCAGGGTAGCCTAGTGGTTAGAGTGTTGGACTAGTAACCGGAAGGTTGCAAGTTCGAATCGCCGAGCTGACAAGGTACGACGAATCTGTGGTTCTGCCCCTGAACAAGGCAGTTAACCCACTGTTCAGTCATGCAATAAACATCATATTGCAGAGTCTACCTTTAAATTGAGATACAAGAACAATTTACCAGTGACATATGAGCTTAAAGAAGAACACACGAAAGAGAGAGAGTGTGTGTGTGTGTACGTACTCTGGGTTGTGGCCTGGAGACAATATAACTATACACTCTGTGGTCTGCTGTGTTGACCTGTAAGGGTCTGGAGGGCGGAGGGTTAAACACACTAGGAACTCCTTCCTGCTCATTCAGTCTGTCCTGCACCGCAGCCTGGGAACAAACACACACACAAAATGATCCATTTGATCTCAACCTGGACCATTTTAAAAAGCGCAGAGATCTTGATGAATTTAAGGCAACATTTGTCACATGATACATATATATATATTACTGCACTCCCTGTATGTCATTCATTCATAACAGTGCAACCACTGAGAAATGATTGTGCCTGATGTCCTGTGTATTTTGTGAGTCTTCAAGGACAACATCAACAACAAACAAAAAGATGCCTGTATTTTTGGGGGTTGACAGTTCTTACCTCGATGTTCCAATTGTGTTGTTCTAATGTACGACGACATTGGTCCGTAGACTCCAAACCTGTCAAGTCCTGAAATCAAAATCCACAAATCTGAAATCACAGATCTAACACTGGTGTACACGATACCGGATCAATCTCCAATCCAATTGATAGGTGAGAATGTAAAAGATGTTAGGTTCAACAAATGTATTTCCAATCATTCCTACAGGACATTTCCATATCTTGGGTCTGGATGAAACAGCAGAGGGGGCCTTACCAGTCATGTGCCATAATAATTGTCTGATGATCCCTCTCTCAAAAACCAGCTTTCAGCAAAACAGTTTAATAACTAAAGTAACGTTAGCATTGTTGACCTAGTTAACTAACTGCCGTTAGCCTAGCTAGCTAGTTGTAAGTAGCTAAGACAAGTCCTTGTAAGAATACTAAAAGTTCAAAATGTAGTTTCTAATTCACCATACACTGATTTAAGTTGTCTGATGTTTCTTTTATGGGGGGAGGGGGGCAATTGTCGGGAACGGACAGACAATTCAAGAAAATAGTTTTGTAGAGGAGAAATAATTGGTGTGTTGTTAGATAACTAGCCAGTTACCGTTAACGTTAAGTTAGTTAGTTAACCGTGGCGCTAGGGGGGGGGTCAAAAAAGCAGTTTCACAACCATAAACGTGATTTAATTTTTAAACCATTTCCATCCTATATCTAAACATACATTAATACGGAGTTATAAAGACGACTGTAAGCTGAAGAAAGGTTGAGTACCTGAAATTGAAGGAGTTTTTCGGTCTGCGCCTGAGATAATTCCTGCTCCTCTGGCGCCGCCATCTTGCCTCACCAATAGTTCCTTGCACTTTGCGAACGAGTCGTTCTTCTTCTATGATATAACCGCGGTCCGCAAACCAACGTTACAGCTGCGTGCCGCCACCTACTGTGCTGGATGGAGTGTGTGTGTGTGGTCAATCTCGGTCTACAACATTTCTCAATCCTCCTACTTTAACTCAGTACGGTCTGAGAACAAAAAATAATAATAATAAAAAGAGCCCTACTAACTTCTAATACACCCTTCCCCATCCCCTAAATCCCTTCCAAACCCCGCCAACCACATCCAACCCCAATGACCCTACACTTCAATCTGTCCCTCTCTTCAACATACTTACAACAATATAACAACACATGCTCCACCGTTTCATCGACCTTTACACTCCAAACATAAACCATTGCCAACCAGATGTAAGGACGAATTCATCTTGGCCATGTTCTGTTATAATCTCCACCCGGCACAGCCAGAAGAGGACTGGCCACCCCACATAGCCTGGTTCCTCTCTAGGTTTCTTCCTAGGTTTTGGCCTTTCTAGGGAGTTTTTCCTAGCCACCGTGCTTCTACACCTGCATTGCTTGCTGTTTGGGGTTTTAGGCTGGGTTTCTGTACAGCACTTTGAGATATCAGCTGATGTACGAAGGGCTATATAAATCAATTTGATTTGAATGTACAATGTCCTAAGCGCAATCGAGCAAACACCACTTTGTCCTTTCTAATCTGACCTTTGCATTTTAGTCCAGCGACCTTTCTTTGGAGGGCATATAAAGGACGGCCCTTGGGCTCAGAGTCACATCCCTTCTGCCACTCATCTATCAAAATGGCTCTGATCTTACATATGGCCTTACCTCTACCCCGTGGAACCATAGAAATGAAACAATGTCTTGCTTCGAAGCTATTTTGGTTAACTGGTCTACAATTTCACACCTGAATGTGCTGGGACCCAGCAGAATCTCACTACTACACCCATTCTCTCCATTATCCATAGTAACATTGATACCTCCAATAGTAGGTCACTCCTATTGGATACACACTACACCTGTTGTATTCGGTGCATGTGACTAATACAATTTGATTTGATTTAATAGGTCACTCCTATCAGATTTACCAGATGATAAACTATTCAATACAGACAGAGAATCTGAGCATCCTATAATTCTAACAGGTTGTACGTCCTCCACCCACTGGAGGGCAACTATTATCACCAACAGTTCAACTGAGTATACTTTCCTTTTCTCCACCAACATTAGATCAACAACAGGATCTGGGAGTAACCACGGAGGTACATCCCCTATTACCAAAGAAGGGCCAACCTCCAACTCTCTCAAACCACTCTCATCAGCAAGCTAAAGGACACCAATAATAATAAGAGACTTGCTTGGGCCAAGAAACACGAGCAATGAACATTAGACCAGTGGAAATATGTCCTTTGGTCTGATGAGTCCAAATTTGAGATTTTTGGTTCCAACCGCCGTGTCTTTGTGAGAAACAGACTAGGTGAATGGATGATCTCCACATGTGTGGTTCCCACCGTGAAGCATGGAGGAGGTGGTGTGATGGAGTGGAGGTGCTTTGCTGGTGACACTGTCAATGATTACTTAGAATCCAAGGCACACTTAACCAACATGGCTACCATATCATTCTGCAGCGATAAGCCATCCCATCTGGTTTGCGCTTAGTGGGACTATCATTTGTTTTTTAACAGGACAATGACCCAACACACCTCCAGGCTGTGTAAGGGCTATTTGACCAAGGGGGAGAGTGATGGAGTGCTTCATCAGATGACCTAGCCTCCACAATCTCCCGACCCAATTGAGATGGTTTGGGATGAGTTGGACCGCAGAGTGAAGGAAAAGCAGCCAACAAGTGCTCAGCATATGTGGGAACTCCTTCAAGACGGTTGGAAAAGCATTCCAGGTGTGAAAAGCTGTCATCAAGGCAAAGGGTAGTTACTTTGAATCTCAAATATAAAACATATTTGGATTTGTTTAACACATTTTTGGTTATTACATGATTCCGTATGTGTTATTTTATAGTTTTGATGTCTTCACTACTATTATACAATGTAGAAAATTGTCAAAATAAATAAACTTTTGACTGGTACTGTATATATATATATATTTATATAAATATATATATCCAACAGATAAACTCTTACTAATGTAAACTCTGGTAACTAAGGTCAACTCTGGTAACTAAGTGTGGTGAAGTTTTCTTTAGTTTATGTATTATTCTGTTATCTGAAAAATGGACACGGCAGGCCTTGTCATAACCTATGGTTGATAAGATCATGTTTTTCTATTTTACGATACTTTCAAACATCACACACTTTTCTTTGCGTTGATACATGTGGTCAAAGGTGACCCGGATGGAATCCTTTGCGTGATAGCATGTGATTATTTACGGACGCTCTCGAATGAGGTCATCTCTCACATTTTCAACATCTTTGTTCGGAACCATTCATCCGCTCCCAGTGTAGCTGGTATCCGTAACTTCGAGAACAGACACTCTGCAAACATGGCTTCTGCCACTACCCCGGTTGTCTCTGAACAGTCAGCGAGAACCACACATTTACCAATGCTGGACATATCCAAGCCCCCCGTTATAGAAGGATTTACACCTCTATCTCGACCCAGAGAAGAGACGTTTCAGGAGAAGTTTATGAGGAAGTCGAAGGAGAACCCGTTCGTCCCTATAGGTCAGTTACATAAGCGGTACTGTAAGTCTATTGAAAATGGTCCAATGTCCACAGCTGTATCTATTCGGCTTCAATACATACTATTACTAAATTAGATGATTCAGGCATTGAATAGACTTGTCATTTGGTCAATAACTTACCAAAGAGACAACACTGTTGTAGCTAGTCAGCGAACTATTGTTAACTCGTTTGCTAGCTAGCAGGGGAACAGCATTACAATCAATTTAACCGCTAATTTGGTAACTTTACAGCCAGCTACAGTTTTAATAAGATGTGTCATGCACAGTGTCCTTGTGGACCCCATAAGGTACAGTAACAGGCGTCAACATTGATGATTTAATTGGAACAAATCCGAGTGTTCCGAGCCTCGTTATGAAACATTACAGGGGCCATAATGTCCTTGTCAAGGAGTTTTCATTAAAAAACAAAACGTGTATTATAATGGTAAACGAGTGTAATCAATGGGTCACACACTGGGTGCTAGACTACACAGGTCAGTAACTGTCAGTATAACATAGTTTAGTTATTGGACATTTATGTGAATATAACACCGAACACTACAACACATTGGGCGTGCTCTCTGTCGCTCTTCTTTCCCCTGTGGTTACAGGGTGGATTGCACACACAATCGGGCCTAAAATATTTGAAGATTTACACCAGTCAAAGTGCTTGTTCTTTTACAGTACAATGGATTGTACACCTTCAGACACCCCCCTTCAGTCTTCCAAAACAAACCAGAGAAGCATTGAGACCACTTTGAAACAAAATGGAAGTTACTGAACGCACCTCCTTTCACATCAGCTATTTTCAGAGCGTTTATGGAAAAACCTAATTGTTTTCTCCTCTCCAGGTTGTCTCGGTACAGCTGGAGCGTTGATGTACGGTCTCCGAGCCTTCAAACAAGGCAAGACCCGGCAGTCCCAGCTCCTGATGAGAGGACGTATCTTTGCACAAGGCTTCACTGTAGTCGCTATCATCTTCGGCGTGTTCACCACAGCACTGAAGAAAGACTGAGCAGCATCAGGGTTGTATTCATTACTGCAAAAAACGTCTTTTTTTTTTACAACGGGGAAAAAAACTAAAACAAGGAGTTTCTTATTAGACAAGTTCAGGTAGTCCCTCCTTGTTTCAGACTGTTTTCTAGCGTTCGGCGACTAGTGAATACGACCCAGGCCTTTTGGAACCTCCCGCCAGTCTATCCTCTCCCTTGAGCCTTGGAGAGAAGTGTGGTGGGAATGAAATGTTTGAATAGGTAGAAAGACTAACATAACAGATGTGTAAAAAGGGCCAATCAACTGTTTTTTTCCCCCCTCTCTCTTCTCCTGGACTTCCTTAACTGCTTTGGGCTGATCCAGTCAAATGAAATGTACACCCTGTTCTGCAGATGGCAAAGCAAGCAGGTCACAGACTGCCTTGTGTTTAAAACCTAATTGTGTTAACTATATCAAATGCAATGCAGCCATCCACATATGTAGACACATAGCCGACCCACTACCACTTGCTATCGGTTAGAGATCCACCTCTGTAATACAGAGAATTATAACAAGACTCAGAACCACATTTTTTAGCACCATGTATTGTCAGTTCCACTAGCCATGTAGTAGCCATATCAAGTAAAAAACAGAGTCCTGTCCCTTCAATAAAAATGTAAAAATTAATAGTTTGTCTGCTGTAATACTTGAGAGAAAGATGGCTCTTAGGACCAATATAGTGATTAAGGAGTGTTGTAGGGGACCGGTGAAGATAATCGGTCACTGTGGGGCTCTGGTAAGGGAGGTAGAGGTACAACCCAGGGCTTACCTAGTGCATTTTTACCAGTAAGCCTATGGTCTCCATTCTTCCCAAAACAGTCCCTGTTTTTAGTACAGTCTTATTTAAATCCTCACACACACACAACCCTTTGTTTGATGATGAGTTTTCCAGTTCCCATGTAACATTCTCATCTGTGCGAGGCTGGATGAGGCCATCCTAATAGATAACAGTTGATCACAGATTCACAGGAAACGCAGCTGAAAATGAAAAAGGGGGGTTGGAAATATGACTCAACATTAGACTAGTGTCCATGTCGTTTAATATGGCCATGATTAGGTCTCTGAACAGAGTGGCTGCGGATCACTGGACCTTTCTTCCCTGGGGGGGCTCAACGTCCTCGAAGATTCTGCACGTGTGGGGCTTCTCTACGGCCAGTCTCAACAGGCTACTCTGGTGAATGGTGCTGATTTAATAACATAATATCAAATCTATCTATCTGGGGAGGGAGGGTGGGGGGTTACTGTTAGGAAATTATGATTAATATGACTTTACAAATCATTTTAAATGGAACTGTAAGTAAACTTATACTCTGTTTTATAAGTGATTGACAATATGAGTTCATAAGAAGGGATTGTGTGACACGGACAAGGAGTAATAAAAAGTTAATGAACACCATTCCAACTGGGCAGAAACAAATGGGTTGGGGACTGAGTAAACACATAAGGTCGTTAGCATATGGTTGACCCAACCTGAAACTTAGCTCTGGGGTTTTTAGATAAGGCAGTGAGTGCATTCCTAGGTGTTCTGTTAATCGATCATGTTGAGGGGTCAAAAGTTATCTGGGAGTGTGTTAGTAAGTTAGAATGAGATTTTCACCTTACTTTGTCCCGGTCGAGAGGGGATTCTGTTAAAGCAGTGAAATGACGTCATGATCTGTCATATAAACTGCTGCGTGTGTTTAAGTGGTAGCGCGCTCCGAGAATAAATTCTATTACCTATTATTTAAAGACTGGTCTGCGTCTATTTTATACAAACAAGAAATCTTACAAATTCTCATAAAATAGATTAAGGGCTTTCAATTGATGAAAGCACATTGGCATAATTAAATTATACTAACAGTTACCCAAGGAGCCGCAGCCTCAGCCTCAAAACCATGACATAACAAAGCCCCCTAATTATGTGAATTCGTGTGGTGCAACCTCAGAATGATAGGATTCTTTAGATGGGAAAAGACACTACTTTTTGGTTGGAATAGACTACGTTAGCTAGCCTGATCCCAGATCTGTTTTAATGCTGTCAACTTCTATGGCCATCGTCTAGACCGTATGTAGAAAGGGTCATTGTCGCGTTTTGGCAAGACCGCACACAAAACAGATCAGAAAACCAGGCTATGAAATAGTCAAGCTTGGGAAAGAAACAATTAAAATTAGGTACAAACAGTGACAGGAGTAAAAAGTCCAGCAAGGCCAACAAGCTCATAGCATCTAAAATATCAGGACAAATCACTAGGTACTGGTAAATAATCCATTAGGAATATTATACTACAGTAAATTAATAGATCCATGAATCAATTCTTAACTCAAAAAAACTAAAATAAAAAAAAACTGTCATATGTGGTTTAGAACCTATTCCTATATGTAGTACCTGAACAGGACTGGCTACATTACAACCGACACATTAAATCAAATACAAATTACAGTGGAGATGAACCTAATCTGTTATTGGATTAAAAATAACACTTCACACCCTAAATATTGAGGAGAGGAATCACGCTTAAAAGATCAAGAGGTTTGACCCAATTCCCCTCGCTTTTATGAGAGGGAAGAAGTTTAATAAAGAATTTACAGTAACCATATTTTCTTAACGTCAGTTAAGAGGTCAAATAGAAGCATTGTTGATGGGAAGTTAAAAAAGACAGCGAGCAGTCAGTCGATCCATGTTAAGGTAGTGAGGTACCACTGGATACATCAGAATAAGGAAAGATGGCGGGAGAGACAATACCTTTCCTCTCCACATATTACAGACATGACAGAAAACAGGAGGGTCTGAACATATAAAGAACCCTGAACCCAAGAGTAGATATGAAAAGAGCCTAGAACATTCTGCCTTAATGCAAACCAAGGTTCATAACTCAAGAGTAGGCGTTTAAAAAAAGAAAAAAAAAAAGAGGGAAATATCACCACCCTTCTGTTCTATTGGCCGAACTAGCGCACCAGAGGTGTCTGTTTGAGGGCTATGAGGACCGAGCGCATCCGGGACACGTCCTTGGCCGTCCTGTTGGTCTTGGGGTTGAAGTCACAGAGACGGGCCACTCTCTCCCACTCCGTCCCTGGGCTGTCGCCGTCAGCCTCAGACAGGAAGGCCTCTTCAGACGCCCTGGAGGAGGGGAGGAGGGGAGGAAGGGAGATATGGATGAGGTGTTGGACAAGGTGTTTGAAGGGGACGGTTTCCCCAGACACAGATTAAGCCTGGTTCTGGACTAATAAGCATCTCCTTTGAAATAACATTTGATTAATCAGTGTCAGGAAAACCGTCCCGTAGAGATTAGTACCACTGACATGCCATGCTGCCAAAACACTCAATCACTTCCACGTCACAGACTCACAGCCCCTCAAATCACTTCCCACGTCACAGACTCACAGCCCCTCAAATCACTTCCACGTCACAGACTCACAGCCCCTCAAATCACTTCCACGTCACAGACTCACAGCCCCTCAAATCACTTCCAAGTCACAGACTCACAGCCCCTCAAATCACTTCCACGTCACAGACTCACAGCCCCTCAAATCACTTCCACGTCACAGACTCACAGCCCCTCAAATCACTTCCACGTCACAGACTCACAGCCCCTCAAATCACTTCCACGTCACAGACTCACAGCCCCTCAAATCACTTCCACGTCACAGACTCACAGCCCCTCAAATCACTTCCACGTCACAGACTCACAGCCCCTCAAATCACTTCCACGTCACAGACTCACTTCCACGTCACAGACTCACAGTGGGTGTACACATTTGACTAAAACTTACACACAGTATTGAAAATAGGCTACATGCATTTCTGGCAAATGTTCACAACTGAAATGATAAGATGAAAGACAATGAACACTGTTGTCGTCATTTATGGACACAGTCCAATACAGTCCCTCCAGGACCCAAAATGGAGCCTAACTAATGTGTTTGTTTTACAGTTGGGACATGCAAACACCTTTAACTACAGGTAACAAATTACAATTTAAAAAAGACAAGACAATACTAAACCAAAAACAGAACAGTTCCAAAACCTACACGAAGTTTATCACTTGAGAGTTGGGCTGATGGTAGAAAGTCTCATCAGCAAGCCTAGGTGTTCAGAGCAAAAAGACAGAAGGAGTGAAGAGAGAGATGAGTCAAGTGTCATACAAACATGCAGAGTTAAGGTTTGGTAGGACAGGAAGCCATAGTGACAGAAGAACTAACAAGATTCAGGAGGGTGAACACTACATTGTAGACTGACCAGGTGAATCCAGGTGAATTCAGGTGAAAGCTATGATCACTTATTGATGCCACTTGTTTAATCCACTTCAATCAGTGTAGATGAAAAGGGGAGGAGACGGGTTAGTGAATTATTTTTAAAAAAAGGCTTTGAGACATGAATTGTGTACCATTCAGACGGTGAACGGGCAAGACTAAATATTTAAGTGCCTTTGAACAGGTGACAGGCGCATCGTTTTGAGTCAAAAACTACAACGCTGCTGGGGTCCCCCCCACACGCTCAACCAGTTTCCTGTGTGTATCAACAATGGTCCGACATCCAAGCCAACAGCCAGTGGTTGAAAATGGGTCATTGATGAAAGAGGACAAAGGGAGGCCTGTCGCAAGTTATGCAGAGCAACAGACAGACTACAGACAGTCAACCTGACAGATGCATAAAACTAATGTAAGAACTCGTTGTACTCTGAAACTAAACGGGGGTTCGGCTGCCGACGACCTTACAGAGTCCCACGTCTTTCAGAACACCCCCCCACCAAAAAAACAAAACAAGACACAGCAGTGGGAACGAAAACACTTGAAAATTGGAAGAAAATTGCCTGGTCTGATGAATCCTGGTTCCTGCTGTTTCACGCCGATTGGAAGACTAGAGTATGGAGGAAACCACGAGTACATGAATCCATCATGCCTCATGTCAACGTTACCGGCAGGCGGAGTGCTGGTGTGTTTTCATGACACACATTGGGCTCCCTTTATAAAAGTGGAGCAACGTTTTTAAATACCACAGGATATCTGAACATCATTGCCAATCAGGTTCATCCTTCCATGTCAGCAGTGTATTTCTTCAGCTGGAGAACATCCTATGCCAAAAGGATTGTCCAGGAATGGTTCCACAAACACGAGTGACTCCAGCTCATTGCAGTGGCCTGCCCAGTCCCCAGTCAACCAGTCCCCAGTCAACCAGTCCCCAGTCAACCAGTCCCCAGTCAACCAGTCAACCAGTCCCCAGTCAACCAGTCCCCAGTCGAGTATCTGTGGGATGAGATGGAACAAGCTATTCAAAGTAGAGATTAGAGGTCGACCGATTCATCGGAATGGCTGATTAATTAGGGCCGATTTCATAATCGGAAATCTGTATTTTTGGACACCGATTTGGCCGATTAAAAAAAAAATATATATATATATATATATTTTTTACACCTTTATTTAATTAGGCAAGTCAGTTTAGAACACATTAACCCACATTAACAGTGGGTTAACTGCCTTGTTCAGGGGCAGATCGACAGATATGTACCTTGTTAGCTCGGGGGGATTCAATCTTGCAAACTTACAGTTAACAGTTAACTAGTCCAACGCTCTAACCACCTGCCTCTCATTGCACTCCACAAGGAGTCTGCCTGTTACGCGAATGCAGTAAGAAGCCAAGGTAAGTTGCTAGCTACCATTAAACTTATCTTATAAAAAATAATCAATCATAATCACTAGTTATAACTACACATGGATGATGATATTACTAGTTTATCTAGCGTGTCCTGCGTTGCATATAATTGATGCGGTGCGCATTCACAAAAAAGGACTGTCGTTGCTCCAACCTTTACCTAACTATAAACATCAATGCCTTTCTTAAAATCAATACACAAGTATATATTTTTAAACCTGCATATTTAGTTAATATTGCCTGCTAACATTAATTTATTTTAACTAGGTAAATTGTGTCGCTTCTCTTGCAACAGAGTCAGGGTGTATGCAGCAGTTTGGGCCGCCTGGCTCGTTGCGAACTGTGTGGAGACTATTTCTTCCTAACAGCCAACTTCGCCAAACGGGGGATGATTTAGCAAAAGCGCATTTGCGAAAAAAGCATAATCGTTGCACGACTGTACCTAACCAAAAACATCAATGCCTTTCTTAAAATCAATACACAGAAGTATATATTTTTAAACCTGCATATTTAGCTAAAAGAAATCCAGGTTAGCAGGCAATATTAACCAGATGAAATTGCGTCACTTCTCTTGCGTTCATTGCACGCAGAGTATATGCAACAGTTTGGGCCGCCTGGATCGTTGCGAACTAATTATTTAGACATAATTAAGTCTATGATTTGATATTTGATAGAGCAGTCTGACTGAGCGGTGGTAGGCAGCAGCAGGCTCGTAAGCATTCATTCAAACAGCACTTTTGTGCGTTTTGCCAGCAGCTGTTTGACTTCAAGCCTATCAACTCCTGAGATTAGGCTGGTGTAACCGATGTGAAATGGCTAGCTAGTTAGTGGGGTGCGCGCTAATAGCGTTTCAAACGTCACTCGCTCAGACTTTTTTTTTTTTACCTTTATTTAACTAGGCAAGTCAGTTAAGAACAAATTCTTATTTTCAATGACGGCCTAGGAACAGTGGGTTAACTGCCTGTTCAGGGGCAGAACGACAGATTTGTACCTTGTCAACTCGGGGATTTGAACTTGCAACCTTTCGGTTACTAGTCCAATGCTCTAACCACTAGGCTACCTTGCTCCCCTTGCTCTGCATGGGTAACGCTGCTTCGAGGGTGGCTGTTGTCGATGTGTTCCTGGTTCGAGCCCAGGTAGGAGTGAGGAGAGGGACGTAAGCTATACTGTTACACTGGCAATACTAAAGTGCCTGTAAGAACATCCAATAGTCAAAGGTTAATGAAATACAAATGGTATAGAGGGAAATACTCCTATAATTCCTATAATAACTACAACCTAAAACTTCTTACCTGGGAATATTGAAGACTCATGTTAAAAGGAACAACCAGCTTTCATATGTTCTCATGTTCTGAGCAAGGAACTGAAACATTAGCTTTCTTACATGGCACATATTGCACTTTTACTTTCTTCTCCAACACTTTGTTTTTGCATTATTTATTTGAGGCTAAATGGATTTTATTGATGTATTATATTAAGTTAAAATAAGTGTTCATTCAGTATTGTTGTAATTGTCATTATTACAAATATTTTTGTAAATATATATATTTTTTAAATAAAATCAGCCGATTAATCAGTATCGGCCTTTTTGGTCCTACAATAATCGGTATCGGCGTTGAAAAATCATAATCGGTCGACCTCTAGTAGAGATCCACTACCAGCCAACTTGACACAACTGTAGGAAGCATTGGAGTCAACATGGGCCAGCATCCCTATGGAACACTTGACAACTTGTAGGGTTCATGCCCCGGCTGTTAATACCCCGACGAATTGAGGCAGTTCAACACAATATTAAGAAGGTGTTACTAATGTTTTGTGCAGTCAGTATATAGGACAAACCAATTGCATTGTTATGATAAAGGCTGTCGTGGTAACAAGCGTTCTATTATAAAGGCTGTCGTGGTAACAAGCGTTCTATTATAAAAGCTGTCGTGGTAACAAGCGTTCTATTATAAAGGCTGTCGTGGTAACAAGCGTTCTATTATAAAGGCTGTCGTGGTAACAAGCGCTCTATTATAAAGGCTGTCGTGGTAACAAGCGTTCTATTATAAAGGCTGTCGTGGTAACAAGCGTTCTATTATAAAGGCTGTCGTGGTAACAAGAGTTCTATTATAAAGGCTGTCGTGGTAACAAGCGTTCTATTATAAAGGCTGTCGTGGTAACAAGCGTTCTATTATAAAGGCTGTCGTGGTAACAAGCGTTCTATTATAAAGGCTGTCGTGGTAACAAGCGTTCTATTATAAAGGCTGTCGTGGTAACAAGCGTTCTATTATAAAGGCTGTCGTGGTAACAAGCATTCATTGTCTCAACCATCATAGTCCACAGTAGTCAGCAGTTTAGACGAGACAATGGCCAGATATACTGCAACCTGACATTTATAGGTCAATGGACTTTTCTAGCCTCAGGGTATATCCCAAACGCCCCCCCCCCCTGTGCCCTATTTAGTGCACTACTTTTGAATAGAGCCCTATAGGCCTTGGAGTGGTACACAATATAGAGAACCAGGTGCTATTTGGGAGGCAGAATGTTTGGTTTTTAGGCTGTTGGCCTGGACACAGTGCAGTGCTAGCCTCTCTCTCTCATCTTAGAAGATACAGTCACAGGGGCATTACAGCAAGAAATGGAGCTATAGTTACAAGCTGCTACTTTGACAACGTCTGCTGGGAAGCATGAGAGAAGGTTGGTTTTAGTCCAGTAAAGCAGAGTCCCCCAGAGAATAAAATATCTTTACGACAAGAGAAAGAAAAGCGAACGGGAGAGAAATATTGTTCTATGTTGCTCTGTCTGTATGCTATGTCTTGCTTGTTCTATGTTGCTATTGTCTACATTGTAATTGTTTTTAATAACCTGCCCAGGGACTGCGGTTGAAAATTAGCCGGCTGGCTAAAACCGGCACTTTTACTGAAACGTTGATTAATGTGTCCCTGTAAAAATAAACTCAAACTCAAATACTTTGATAGTAATTGAAGTGTAGGATTAGAGGGCATTAAAATAGGTCATTAATAGTTAAACATCAGTTAATAGTCAAACGCAATGAGAAGTTACGTGTTATTTTGTTACTTCCTTAGGTTTTACGACAGGTCAGACGTTTTTACGACAGGTCAGACGTTTTTACGACAGGTCAGGCGTTTTTACGACAGGTCAGACGTTTTTACGACAGGTCAGACGTTTTTACGACAGGTCAGACGTTTTTACGACAGGTCAGACGTTTTACGACAGGTCAGACGTTTTTACGACAGGTCAGACGTTTTTACGACAGGTCAGACGTTTTTACGACAGGTCAGACGTTTTTACGACAGGTCAGACGTTTTACGACAGGTCAGACGTTTTTACGACAGGTCAGACGTTTTACGACAGGTCAGACGTTTTTACGACAGGTCAGACGTTTTACGACAGGTCAGACGTTTTTACGACAGGTCAGACGTTTTACGACAGGTCAGACGTTTTTACGACAGGTCAGACGTTTTTACGACAGGTCAGACGTTTTACGACAGGTCAGACGGTTTTACGACAGGTCAGACGTTTTTACGACAGGTCAGACGTTTTTACGACAGGTCAGACGTTTTACGACAGGTCTGGCACGACTGATCCTTCAAGCATACAAACTGATCTCTGAATTTCTTACCAATCCTGAATAAATGAGGCATTATCTATCTGTTCCAAAAAGCAGGCCAACAAAACATTGGAACCCTGGGGGCAGAGGTCAGCTCAGCTGTCACAGTTTCCACTCCGTTTAAGCTATTTACCAGGAAATCCTGTCCACGTTATTATCAGAATACATATTTTAAGTCCATGAATAAAGTCAACTTTCCGTGACAGTCTATCGAAAAGTCTTTAAGCCATAGACTATAACGCATCTTTATTTTCCGATCTGATCTCACGGAATAACCACAGAAACACACATTCTGATCATATCAACGCTCTTAATTCTCATAGTTAACTACTACAGATACAATTTACATTTCATATTTTGTCTGATATATGTTGTATATTGTCTGAACTCGTATTTCCTGCTATGCAAACGGGTGATGGCCCAACAAGGCGACACTGAAACAATAAATCCTTGCTAGGGGGAGGGAATACAGGTTTTAACTAACTAAACAACAAAGAATATCATCTATATGATCAGTCTGTGTGTAAAATAAAAACTGGTTCATGTGAACCTGACAAAATGTAAAGAAAGTAATCCAATGTTTGTTGTCTTAAGAACAAAACAATACACTAATATTACATTTACCACGACAGCCTTTATAATGGAACGCTTGTTACCACGACAGCCTTTATAACGGAACGCTTGTTACCACGACAGCCTTTATAACGGAACGCTTGTTACCACGACAGCCTTTATAACAGAACGCTTGTTACCACGACAGCCTTTATAACGGAACGCTTGTTACCACGACAGCCTTTATAACGGAACGCTTGTTACCACGACAGCCTTTATAACAGAACGCTTGTTACCACGACAGCCTTTATAACAGAACGCTTGTTACCACGACAGCCTTTATAACAGAACGCTTGTTACCACGACAGCCTTTATAACAGAACGCTTGTTACCACGACAGCCTTTATAACAGAACGCTTGTTACCACGACAGCCTTTATAACAGAACGCTTGTTACCACGACAGCCTTTATAACAGAACGCTTGTTACCACGACAGCCTTTATAACAGAACGCTTGTTACCACGACAGCCTTTATAACAGAACGCTTGTTACCACGACAGCCTTTATAATAGAACGCTTGTTACCACGACAGCCTTTATAACAGAACGCTTGTTACCACGACAGCCTTTATAATAGAACTCTTGTTACCACGACAGCCTTTATAATAGAACTCTTGTTACCACGACAGCCTTTATAATAGAACGCTTGTTACCACGACAGCCTTTATAACGGAACGCTTGTTACCACGACAGCCTTTATAATGGAACGCTTGTTACCACGACAGCCTTTATAATGGAACGCTTGTTACCACGACAGCCTTTATAATGGAACGCTTGTTACCACGACAGCCTTTATAATGGAACGCTTGTTACCACGACAGCCTTTATAATGGAACGCTTGTTACCACGACAGCCTTTATAATGGAACGCTTGTTACCACGACAGCCTTTATAATGGAACGCTTGTTACCACGACAGCCTTTATAATGGAACGCTTGTTACCACGACAGCCTTTATAATAGAACGCTTGTTACCACGACAGCCTTTATAATAGAACGCTTGTTACCACGACAGCCTTTATAACAGAACGCTTGTTACCACGACAGCCTTTTCACACCATAAACTCTATTATTTAATAAGTTGGCTAATGTTGCTCAACATTTCTCTGGCTAGTTAACGGAGAATTCGATCCCGCTAGCAAGATACTTCACAATGCCACCAATACTTGTTCCACCACACTGTCTCCCTCACCTCAAACTTTCCAAATGCCAGGTGTTTTTTTCGGTTACAGGTCATGAAGTACTGTTTCATCACCTTCTCACCCCCCCGTCTCCGTGGTCAGGCTTCTGTACCTCTTCGTTATGGTTCAGGGAACGCGCTGCTGTAAGTTAACTGGCAAACTGTCTTTCAGAGCGCAGGCTTCTGACCTACAGTACCTCTTCGTTATGGTTCAGGGGACGCGCTGCTGTAAGGTTAACTGGCAAACTGTTTTTCAGAGCGCAGGCTTCTGACCTACAGTACCTCTTCGTTATGGTTCAGGGAACGCGCTGCTGTAAGTTAACTGGCAAACTGTCTTTCAGAGCGCAGGCTTCTGACCTACAGTACCTCTTCGTTATGGTTCAGGGGACGCGCTGCTGTAAGTTAACTGGCAAACTGTCTTTCAGAGCGCAGGCTTCTGACCTACAGTACCTCTTCGTTATGGTTCAGGGGACGCGCTGCTGTAAGGTTAACTGGCAAACTGTCTTTCAGAGCGCAGGCTTCTGACCTACAGTACCTCTTCGTTATGGTTCAGGGGACGCGCTGCTGTAAGGTTAACTGGCAAACTGTCTTTCAGAGCGCAGGCTTCTGACCTACAGTACCTCTTCGTTATGGTTCAGGGGACGCGCTGCTGTAAGTTAACTGGCAAACTGTCTTTCAGAGCGCAGGCTTCTGACCTACAGTACCTCTTCGTTATGGTTCAGGGGACGCGCTGCTGTAAGGTTAACTGGCAAACTGTCTTAGAGCGCAGGCTTCTGACCTACAGTACCTCTTCGTTATGGTTCAGGGGACGCGCTGCTGTAAGTTAACTGGCAAACTGTCTTTCAGAGCGCAGGCTTCTGACCTACAGTACCTCTTCGTTATGGTTCAGGGGACGCGCTGCTGTAAGGTTAACTGGCAAACTGTCTTTCAGAGCGCAGGCTTCTGACCTACAGTACCTCTTCGTTATGGTTCAGGGGACGCGCCGCTGTAAGGTTAACTGGCAAACTGTCTTTCAGAGCGCAGGCTTCTGACCTACAGTACCTCTTCGTTATGGTTCAGGGGACGCACCGCTGTAAGGTTAACTGGCAAACTGTCTTTCAGAGCGCAGGCTTCTGACCTACAGTACCTCTTCGTTATGGTTCAGGGGACGCACCGCTGTAAGGTTAACTGGCAAACTGTCTTTCAGAGCGCAGGCTGATGCTGTAAATAGTAGGTTGGTCGTCTCTTCTCTCTTCAGTCGCGTGCTGCATTATGTTCTGTAAAACGATTGGCTGAGCCTTGGATACAGCCAGTATTGCTCATCATTCATTCACATACTGCCAGTAGTGATCTAAACCCCCCCCCCCCCCCCCAACTTTTCTAATTGTATCTACACGAATCAAGTAGGTCACCTACTTCAGATTGAAAACAGGGAATTTCACCAAAAAGGTGACTAGTTTGCATCCCTGTAGTTTTGAGGGAACCATGGTGGAACTAAACAGAGCTAGCTAGGAACTAACCTGTTGTTGGACTTTTTCTTCTCCATCTGTTCAATCTGGTGCACGTGCCAGTCCTCCAGCTCTTTCTTGGCCTTCTCTTTCCACTCAGCCTCCGTTGCCTTGGACGCAGAGTCTTCAGGGTTCACATACACACAGGGAACGATGAGGATGGTCAATACACAGTCAACAGAACGTGCACAATACCAGGGTCCTATTCAGTAGGAACAGAGCGGAAGCAAAGAGAAGGAAATGGGGAGGACTACTTGGAATATGTCCAATAATAATAGCGAAACGTTTTGCTACGGTGTGCCCGAATGAACACTACCCAGGATGAAACGTTTTGCTACGGTGTGCACGAATGAATACTACCCAGGATGAAACGTTTTGCTACGGTGTGCACAAATGAATACTACCCAGGGTGAAAAGTTTTAGTCCGAAATGCATTTGTATGAGCTACAGAAGATGGTGCTCTTTTCTCAGGAGATTCAAAACAGCAAGAACAAGCCCAACTCCAGCACCCCATACAGGACAAGACACTGAGTGGAACCCGAATGAAGGGTGGTTCACACACACAAATAGACAGACTAATCAACTTCACTTTCCCCCCCCCCCAGGGTCTTTTATGTAGCTTTTAAGCTGGTAGAGGGAAAAGGTGACATTTATTTTTTTATTTTACCTTTATTTAACTAGGCAAGTCAGTTAAGAACAAATTCTTATTTTCAATGACGGCCTAAGAACAGTGGGTTAAACTGCCTGTTCAGGGGCAGAACGACAGATTTGTACCTTGTCAGCTCGGGGATATGAACTTGCAACCTTCTGGTTACTAGTCCAACGCTCTAACCACTAGGCTACCCTGCCACCCCAGGTGTCACACTTTGTCAATGTGGACAATAAGTGGACAAAATACTGCATGTATCGTAGCGGTAGAGACCGCATGTATCGTAGCGGTAGAGACTGCATGTATCGTAGCGGTAGAGACTGCATGTATCGTAGCGGTAGAGACTGCATGTATCGTAGCGGTAGAGACTGCATGTATCGGTAGAGACTGTATGTATCGTAGCGGTAGAGACTGCATGTATCGTAGCGGTAGAGACTGTATGTATCGTAGCGGTAGAGACTGTATGTATCGTAGCGGTAGAGACTGTATGTATCGTAGCGGTAGAGACTGCATGTATCGTAGCGGTAGAGACTGTATGTATCGTAGCGGTAGAGACTGCATGTATCGGTAGAGACTGCATGTATCGTAGCGGTAGAGACTGTATGTATCGTAGCGGTAGAGACTGCATGTATCGTAGCGGTAGAGACTGCATGTATCGTAGCGGTAGAGACTGCATGTATCGGTAGAGACTGCATGTATCGTAGCGGTAGAGACTGCATGTATCGGTAGAGACTGTATGTATCGTAGCGGTAGAGACTGCATGTATCGTAGCGGTAGAGACTGCATGTATCGTAGCGGTAGAGACTGCATGTATCGTAGCGGTAGAGACTGCATGTATCGTAGCGGTAGAGACTGCATGTATCGTAGCGGTAGAGACTGCATGTATCGTAGCGGCAGAGACTATGTATCGTAGCGGCAGAGACTGTATGTATCGTAGCGGTAGAGACTGTATGTATCGTAGCGGTAGAGACTGTATGTATCGTAGCGGTAGAGACTGTATGTATCGTAGCGGTAGAGACTGTATGTATCGTAGCGGTAGAGACTGTATGTATCGTAGCGGTAGAGACTGTATGTATCGTAGCGGTAGAGACTGTATGTATCGTAGCGGTAGAGACTGTATGTATCGTAGCGGTAGAGACTGTATGTATCGTAGCGGTAGAGACTGTATGTATCGTAGCGGTAGAGACTGTATGTATCGTAGCGGTAGAGACTGTATGTATCGTAGCGGTAGAGACTGCATGTATCGTAGCGGTAGAGACTGCATGTATCGTAGCGGTAGAGACTGCATGTATCGTAGCGGTAGAGACTATGTATCGTAGCGGTAGAGACTGTATGTATCGGTAGAGACTGTATGTATCGGTAGAGACTGTATGTATCGTAGCGGTAGAGACTGCATGTATCGTAGTTATAGGTAAGTCTGAAGTAGCTCTCTGTCCAAACTGTCACCCTATTCCCTACATAGTGCACTACTTTTGACCAGAGCCCTATGGACCCTGGTTAAAAGTAGTGCACTATATAGGCACTAAGGTGCCATTTGGGCCACACTATAGTCTCTGCTGTTTACTTACCTAGTTGCTCCAGCCGTGCCTTCTGCTCCTCCCTCCACTTACGCAGGCTCTCAGGCTCTGCTCTCAGAGAGTCCACCTGGGCGATGGCCGCATAGCTGTCCGATGGACCGTTGGACTCCTGGGGGGGGGGGGGGGGGGGAGAACCAGGACCAGGCATGAGACATAAGAACCACCAGTCATAGGCTGCGTTTACACAAGCAGCCCAATTCTGATCTTTTGCCAATTATAGTTTCCAACCGGCTGATATTCTACATGGTTTAGCGCAGAAAACATGGTAATGAACTACAATGACCATAATGAATTGTGCGCCCACTTAAACTTGTCCGGTCTGTGCGGAGCTGACATGGAGATAAAGACAATGCGCGATCGAAAGGGATAAAAAGCATTATGATTATTTAAAAAAAATACCAAAAAAAACAGGTGATTCAGTAGTAACAGCTGGACACTGAGGAGCAAATGCAGAAATACTGCTATACTTCCTGATTTGGACTCATTTAGATTTGGCTCATTATGAAATACCAGGAGCCATGACAATTCAAAAGTGAGTTGGTTTTGGGTGTCTCGTGTGTGTGTTCGCAGGGTGAGAAGAGTTAGCCAAATTATTTCACCAATTAGCTTCAGCCAGCTGGTGTGAAATCGTGGCAAAATAGGTTTAACTTTGGATAGCCTATCTCCGGGGCTAGTTAGAGACCATCCATAAATGTGTAAATCAGACAATATTTTCACATTGCATACCTTTTTATTTCTCATGAAATGCTTTTCATATCTGTATATTAATTTCTACAATGTATAGTTGGTTTGAGTCATTGAAATGTGGAGGAATTTGAATTTTAACCTCTTAAGTTACAAGACCGGTGTCCCGTTCCTCGGGACAGTTGAGCTAACGTAGGCTAATGTGATTAGCACGATGTTGTAAGAAACAATTCCCAGGACATAGAAATATCGGATATGGGCAGATTTACTTGTTAACAAATCACTTACCATTGAGAAAGAGGTACCTATTTCAGGTGTGTTGTCATCTGCTATAGGTAGTGCCTCACGTACAAAACTAACCTATGATAAAACAAGTCCAAAAACAGTTTTTTTCTTATAAATGTGAATTCTCATTAGAAGTGTTATTCTCTTACCAGCTCAAACATGTCTCCGTTTACCGTGGCTGTTGATGCCTCTGCAAACCCTGCATCTGGCAGACGAAACAAAGATATGTAATGACATGCTTTACACTATTCTAACCTAGCTAGTCATCATTTGCTTTCTAGGGGTGGATAGATAAGTGGACAAGAATGCAGAAACACCTGCATGGGCAGTAACCTAAACTAGCCTCAATTTAGCTTGAGGGTAACTTCAATACATTTACACAATTATATCGGACAAACTTGAGTTTATAATTCAACTCGGGAGTGTGATGTGTTGCTGCTCCAACTAACATGACTGTTTACATGGAAAGCTGTCAATCAACTAACAAGCTAACGTTAGCCACTTTGCTAACTAAAAAAAGCCAGGCTAAAACTTAGCCAAAACAAACTAACTTAACAAGTTGTCTGGTAAGAATTAACTACCTAGTTATGGTACTAATAAAAGTTATTGTATTGTCTTCGTTTATGTACTTCTAGTTAGGAGTTAGTTTTAGTTAACATGCTAACTTAGCATAGTTAGCAATTTACCATATTGTACAGGTGAATCGGCCGCCGGCTGCTGCTCAGCGGATCCCTGCAAAGCCCCAACTCCGGCCTCGTTATTCTCTATCACCGCTATTTCGCTTTCTTGCTGAGCTAAGAAAGCTGCAGCTGGGTCCACCTCGACAGGCAGCACTCCGTTGTCAGATGCAAACCCGAAATCTGCATCAGCCATCTTTCAACAAAAGTGAAATGTATCTAACGTTATAATTATTGATTGTTATCTTGCTGGCTTATCGATTAATTCAGCTGAGAGAGGAGTTATGATGATGGATATATCTGAATCGTGTAGAACTTTTTCATGAACGGTTGTCAGCTAATAGACGAATGAATAAGGACTAACGTTTAAGCGAGCTTCTTTCTGTCTGTGATGATTCATGATTGCTCACTTTCAATTTGCCTAGCCCTGCCACACGTACTTCCAACCTTTTAGTTTATTAGGATGTGTCTCTATCTGCTGGAGAAACCTAGAAATGCACTTCCATTACCCAACTGGTATCTGAAGCAGTGTTGCCATCTCCTCTGTAAGGAAAGTAGTTATTGGCTGTCCTAGAAGTCACTAAATGACTTCATCACATAATTTGTATAATTGGCCATGTGCATGTAATTGTAATGGACGAGAGGAATAACGTCGTGGGAGAGACAAAAAGTGAGTAAAAAAACACCCTAAATATGTTTAGAACTACAAATGAATTTTCTTCTGTCGATTCTTGTTTTTTTAATGTCACAATTCCAACCATCCTCTTTTATCTGGGCTTGGGACTGGAAAAAGTGACCCAAAAGAGACAGAGTTACTTATTTATTTATTTTATTTTATTTTTCTTAATTTGGTTTGGTTTTTAACCTTATGATTCATGTAGGAGCCTACAACAAGTCACAGTAAAACATGAACATTTTTAACCATAATGTTTTTTTGTATACAATCTACATTAACAACCTAATGGACCAAAAAGAGACAATAGAAAAACTGTCAATGGCAATGTGTCAAAATTATGGTAACTAGTCTGGCCCTAATTCAGGTTAATTGTGTTTATCCCCCCCAGATCCCCCTCCACACACACACACAGGCTGTGCTGGCTCACAGAAAATAAATAATAAATGTAAATGAGTAAGCAGCTGATGTGCCAAAAAGCTGCAAAACATTATCAGGCAGATGGTGCTCATAGCAAGCCTCAGCAGACAGCTTCAGTCCATATCGAATGTACAGGATGGAGTTAAGGGTCTTCAAGTATAACAGTATAACTTTAATCCGTCCCCTCGCCCATACCCGGGCGCGAACCAGGGACCCTCTGCACACATCAACAACAGTCACCCCACGAAGCATCGCTCCACAAAAGCGAGCAAGGGGAACTACTACTTCAAGGCAAGTGACGTCACCGATTGAAACGCTATTTAGCGCGTACCACCGCTAACTAAGCTAGCCGTTTCACATCCGTTACACAAGGACATCCCATTTCTAAGTTTGCGTTTTACCACACTCATCTGGCTGAATACTCTCTCGACTTCAGCATTCGAGTGTAGTAAGGACAACACAGACACAGCAGCCATGGCAAGGACAACACAGACACAGCGGCCATGGCAACGCCAACACAGACACAGCGGCCATGGCAAGGCCAACACAGACACAGCGGCCATGGCAAGGCCAACACAGACACAGCAGCCATGGCAACGCCAACACAGACACAGGAGCCATGGCAAGGCCAACACAGACACAGCAGCCATGGCAACGCCAACACAGACACAGCAGCCATGGCAAGGCCAACACAGACACAGCAGCCATGGCAACGCCAACACAGACACAGTGGCCATGGCAACGTGTTGATATCAGTTGCATCCTTGAACTTCCAAATCTCACTCCAGAAGCCCAGTGTGTTTGTCTCATTACATTTACTAAGATGGATGGCACACCATTGCTGGACCATCTTGTCTATCTCTGCAGGGGAGTAGCCAAGGAGCTTGACTATTTTTTTCCTATTTCTCCAGGGCTCTTATTGTGCTTTTATAGTTTCCACATTGAAAACTGACATGTACTGCAATGCTTCGATGTCGTCCGGCAGTCTCACTCTCAACTCATTAGTGAGGGAGATGGTGAAGGCTCAAACACACCATTTTCAGACATTGTTTTCATCCTCCGGCGCAAGGTGGACTGATGGACTGATGTAACTATCTATTGGCCCTTTGAGTACATCAACATTTGCCAGTGGATTCAGCACCCTGCTGCTCACAGACTTGATCAGGCTAACCAAGCTGTCAAGTAGCTTAAGAGGATCTACTTGCTCTCCCTCAAAAGTCTTGATGGCCAACTGTACCTCACCCAGCACTGACTTCAAAAGAGTCAGATCCAATATGTTTTGAGGATCCCTGTACATGGAGTATAAACCCTCAGTCATGTAGCAGTGTTCACTGGACTTGGAGTATAAACCCTCAACCATGTAGCAGTGTTCACTGGACTTGGAGTATAAACCCTCAGTCATGTAGCAGTGTTCACTGGACTTGAGATATAAACCTCAGTCTAGCAGTGTTCACTGGACTTGGAGTATAAACCCTCAGTCATGTAGCAGTGTTCACTGGACTTGGAGTATAAACCCTCAGTCATGTAGCAGTGTTCACTGGACTTGGAGTATAAACCCTCAGTCATGTAGCAGTGTTCACTGGACTTGGAGTATAAACCCTCAGTCATGTAGCAGTGTTCACTGGACTTGGAGTATAAACCCTCAGTCATGTTGCAGTGTTCAGTGTTCAGTCATGACAGTGTTTGGACTTGTATAAACCCTCAGTCATGTAGCAGTGTTCACTGGACTTGGAGTATAAACCCTCAGTCATGTAGCAGTGTTCACTGGACTTGGAGTATAAACCCTCAGTCATGTAGCAGTGTTCACTGGACTTGGTGACTGCGAAATGCAGCCTAAGCTCCTCCCACTGGTCCAGAATGCGTGAAACCGGGGGTTCAATGGAGAGCCAACGTGTGGCACAGTGCTCAAAGTGACCAGTGTTCCAAAAATGAGCTCCGACTGGGAAAATGAGTTTAGAACGGTCCGGCCTGAAGATCACTGACTGTTATGATTCGACCTCGGAAGAAGACGAGTTCCCAGAAAGCAACATATTACCACACAAAGGATTGAAATGACGGGCTACTTTGACACTGTCAATCTGAGATCGATAATAACCACCTTGTCTTGAATCCATCAGTAGCCTAGGCCAAGGTGTGTGAAGACACATATTGCAGGCTACAATATGAGGAGGATATTATAGTCATAATAAAGCTTTCCAGTTTCACTGACTCACCCAATGATGCACAGCTCACTCACTGGTGATGGCCAATGCACTGGTGCCAGAAATCTCTCTCTCTCGTTTCACTTTGTAAAACAATAGGCCTATTTGGAAGTTTATAAAATATTTTGGTAGAGTATGTAACGGTATAACTTTAAACCGTCCCCTCGCGCGAACCAACAACAGTCACCCACGAAGCATCGTTACCCATCGCTCCACAAAAGCCACGGCTCTTGCAGAGCAAAGGGAACCACTACTTCAAGGTCTCAGAGCAAGTGACGTCACCGATTGAAACGCTATTTAGCGCGCACCACCGCTAACTAAGCTAGCTGTTTCACATCCGTTACATCAGCACCACCGCTAACTAAGCTAGCCGTTTCACATCCGTTACATCAGCACCACCGCTAACTAAGCTAGCCGTTTCACATCCGTTACATCAGCACCACCGCTAACTAAGCTAGCCGTTTCACATCCGTTACATCAGCACCACCGCTAACTAAACTAGCCGTTTCACATCCGTTACATCAGCACCACCGCTAACTAAGCTAGCCGTTTCACATCCGTTACATCAGCACCACCGCTAACTAAACTAGCCGTTTCACATCCGTTACATCAGCACCACCGCTAACTAAGCTAGCCGTTTCACATCCGTTACATCAGCACCACCGCTAACTAAGCTAGCCGTTTCACATCCGTTACATCAGCACCACCGCTAACTAAGCTAGCCGTTTCACATCCGTTACATCAGCACCACCGCTAACTAAGCTAGCCGTTTTACATCCGTTACATCAGCACCACCGCTAACTAAGCTAGCCGTTTCACATCCGTTACACGTACGCCAAACAGATTATAGTTTTCTCTTTTAAGAAGGAGCCATTTGTTTTCCAAGCTGTGCTTTCCAGAGATTGTATTTGTATTCCTAGGCAGCTGATGGCAGCGATACAATTTTCAAAACACTACAATACATTCATAACAGATTTCACAACACACTAAGTGTGTATGCCCTCAGGCCCCTACTCCACCATCACATATCTACAACACAAAATCCATGTGTGTGTGTATAGTGCATATGTTATCATGTGTTTGTGCCAATTGTTGTGTCTCTTCACAGTCCCCGTTGTTCCATAAGGTGTATTTTTTTATCTGTTTTTAAATCTGATTCTACTGCTGCATCAGTTACCTGATGTGGAATAGAGTTCCATGTAGTCATGGCTCTATGTAGTACTGTGGAATAGAGTTCCATGTAGTCATGGCTCTATGTAGTACTGTGGAATAGAGTTCCATGTAGTCATGGCTCTATGTAGTACTGTGGAATAGAGTTCCATGTAGTCATGGCTCTATGTAGTACTGTGGAATAGAGTTCCATGTAGTCATGGCTCTATGTAGTACTGTGGAATAGAGTTCCATGTAGTCATGGCTCTATGTAGTACTGTGGAATAGAGTTCCATGTAGTCATGGCTCTATGTAGTGCTGTGGAATAGAGTTCCATGTAGTCATGGCTCTATGTAGTGCTGTGGAATAGAGTTCCATGTAGTCATGGCTCTATGTAGTGCTGTGGAATAGAGTTCCATGTAGTCATGGCTCTATGTAGTGCTGTGGAATAGAGTTCCATGTAGTCATGGCTCTATGTAGTACTGTGGAATAGAGTTCCATGTAGTCATGGCTCTATGTAGTGCTGTGGAATAGAGTTCCATGTAGTCATGGCTCTATGTAGTACTGTGGAATAGAGTTCCATGTAGTCATGTCTCTATGTAGTACTGTGGAATAGAGTTCCATGTAGTCATGGCTCTATGTAGTACTGTGGAATAGAGTTCCATGTAGTCATGGCTCTATGTAGTGCTGTGGAATAGAGTTCCATGTAGTCATGGCTCTATGTAGTGCTGTGGAATAGAGTTCCATGTAGTCATGGCTCTATGTAGTACTGTGGAATAGAGTTCCATGTAGTCATGGCTCTATGTAGTACTGTGGAATAGAGTTCCATGTAGTCATGGCTCTATGTAGTACTGTGGAATAGAGTTCCATGTAGTCATGGCTCTATGTAGTACTGTGGAATAGAGTTCCATGTAGTCATGGCTCTATGTAGTACTGTGGAATAGAGTTCCATGTAGTCGTGGCTCTATGTAGTACTGTGGAATAGAGTTCCATGTAGTCATGGCTCTATGTAGTACTGTGGAATAGAGTTCCATGTAGTCATGGCTCTATGTAGTAACTGTGGAATAGAGTTCCATGTAGTCATGGCTCTATGTAGTACTGTGGAATAGAGTTCCATGTAGTCATGGCTCTATGTAGTACTGTGGAATAGAGTTCCATGTAGTCATGGCTCTATGTAGTAACTGTGGAATAGAGTTACATGTAGTCATGGCTCTATGTAGTAACTGTGGAATAGAGTTCCATGTAGTCATGGCTCTATGTAGTACTGTGGAATAGAGTTCCATGTAGTCATGGCTCTATGTAGTACTGTGGAATAGAGTTCCATGTAGTCATGGCTCTATGTAGTACTGTGGAATAGAGTTCCATGTAGTCATGGCTCTATGTAGTAACTGTGGAATAGAGTTCCATGTAGTCATGTCTCTATGTAGTACTGTGGAATAGAGTTCCATGTAGTCATGTCTCTATGTAGTACTGTGGAATAGAGTTCCATGTAGTCGTGGCTCTATGTAGTACTGTGGAATAGAGTTCCATGTAGTCGTGGCTCTATGTAGTACTGTGGAATAGAGTTCCATGTAGTCATGGCTCTATGTAGTACTGTGGAATAGAGTTCCATGTAGTCGTGGCTCTATGTAGTACTGTGGAATAGAGTTCCATGTAGTCGTGGCTCTATGTAGTACTGTGGAATAGAGTTCCATGTAGTCATGGCTCTATGTAGTACTGTGGAATAGAGTTCCATGTAGTCATGGCTCTATGTAGTAACTGTGGAATAGAGTTCCATGTAGTCATGGCTCTATGTAGTACTGTGGAATAGAGTTCCATGTAGTCATGGCTCTATGTAGTACTGTGGAATAGAGTTCCATGTAGTCATGGCTCTATGTAGTAACTGTGGAATAGAGTTCCATGTAGTCATGGCTCTATGTAGTGCTGTGGAATAGAGTTCCATGTAGTCATGGCTCTATGTAGTACTGTGGAATAGAGTTCCATGTAGTCATGGCTCTATGTAGTACTGTGGAATAGAGTTACATGTAGTCATGGCTCTATGTAGTACTGTGGAATAGAGTTCCATGTAGTCATGGCTCTATGTAGTACTGTGGAATAGAGTTCCATGTAGTCATGGCTCTATGTAGTACTGTGGAATAGAGTTCCATGTAGTCATGGCTCTATGTAGTACTGTGGAATAGAGTTCCATGTAGTCATGGCTCTATGTAGTACTGTGGAATAGAGTTCCATGTAGTCATGTCTCTATGTAGTACTGTGGAATAGAGTTCCATGTAGTCATGGCTCTATGTAGTACTGTGGAATAGAGTTCCAAGTAGTCATGGCTCTATGTAGTACTGTGGAATAGAGTTCCATGTAGTCATGGCTCTATGTAGTACTGTGGAATAGAGTTCCATGTAGTCATGGCTCTATGTAGTACTGTGAATAGAGTTCCATGTAGTCATGACTCTATGTAGTACTGTGGAATAGAGTTCCATGTAGTCATGGCTCTATGTAGTACTGTGGAATAGAGTTCCATGTAGTCATGGCTCTATGTAGTACTGTGGAATAGAGTTCCATGTAGTCATGGCTCTATGTAGTACTGTGGAATAGAGTTCCATGTAGTCATGGCTCTATGTAGTACTGTGGAATAGAGTTCCATGTAGTCATGGCTCTATGTAGTACTGTGGAATAGAGTTCCATGTAGTCATGGCTCTATGTAGTACTGTGGAATAGAGTTCCATGTAGTCATGGCTCTATGTAGTAACTGTGGAATAGAGTTCCATGTAGTCATGGCTCTATGTAGTACTGTGGAATAGAGTTCCATGTAGTCATGGCTCTATGTAGTACTGTGGAATAGAGTTCCATGTAGTCATGGCTCTATGTAGTACTGTGGAATAGAGTTCCATGTATTCATGGCTCTATGTAGTACTGTGGAATAGAGTTCCATGTAGTCATGACTCTATGTAGTACTGTGGAATAGAGTTCCATGTAGTCATGGCTCTATGTAGTACTGTGGAATAGAGTTCCATGTAGTCATGTCTCTATGTAGTAACTGTGGAATAGAGTTCCATGTAGTCATGGCTCTATGTAGTAACTGTGGAATAGAGTTCCATGTAGTCATGGCTCTATGTAGTACTGTGGAATAGAGTTCCATGTAGTCATGGCTGTATGTAGTACTGTGGAATAGAGTTCCATGTAGTCATGGCTCTATGTAGTACTGTGGAATAGAGTTCCATGTAGTCATGTCTCTATGTAGTAACTGTGGAATAGAGTTCCATGTAGTCATGGCTCTATGTAGTACTGTGGAATAGAGTTCCATGTAGTCATGGCTCTATGTAGTACTGTGGAATAGAGTTCCATGTAGTCATGGCTCTATGTAGTAACTGTGGAATAGAGTTCCATGTAGTCGTGGCTCTATGTAGTACTGTGGAATAGAGTTCCATGTAGTCATGGCTCTATGTAGTACTGTGGAATAGAGTTCCATGTAGTCGTGGCTCTATGTAGTACTGTGGAATAGAGTTCCATGTAGTCATGGCTCTATGTAGTACTGTGGAATAGAGTTCCATGTAGTCATGGCTCTATGTAGTACTGTGGAATAGAGTTCCATGTAGTTATGGCTCTATGTAGTACTGTGGAATAGAGTTCCATGTAGTTATGGCTCTATGTAGTACGTTGTGCCTCCCATAGTCTGTTCTGGACTTGGGGGACTGTGAAGAGACCTTTGGGGGCATGTCTTGTGGGGTATGCATCGGTGTCTAAGCTGTGTGCTAGTCATTTAAAACAGCCAGCTCAGGGTTTTCAACATGTCCAATACCTCTCACAAATAACAAGTAGTGATGAAGTCAACATCTCCTCCACTTTAAGCCAGGAGAGATTGGCAGCCATATGATCAATGTTAGATCTCTGTGTACATCCAAGGGCCAGCCGTGCTGTTCTGAGCCAATTGCTGTTTCCCTAAGTCCCTCACATGACTGAACAGTAGTCCAGGTGTGACAACTAGGGCCTGTAGGACCTGCCTTGTTGATAGTGTTGTTAACCAGGGGAAATGCAGAGCGCCAAATTCAGATTTTTATAGTAATTTATTTAACTTTCATTAAATCACACATGCAAGATACCACATTAAAGCTACACTTGTTGTGAATCCAGCCAGATTTAAAAAAGGCTTTCCGGGAAAGCAAACGAAGATATTATCTGAGGATTGCACCTCCGTAAACAAAGAGAGAGAAACATATTACAACTCTGCAGGCGTGACACAATACGCAGAAATAAAAATATAATTCATGCCTTTGACTAACTTCTTCTGTTGGCACTCCAATATGTCCCATAAACATCACAAATGGTCCTTTTGTTCGATTAATTCTGTCTATATATATATATATATATATATATATATATATATAAAATGTCCATTTATTTGGCGCGTTTCATCCAGAAAAACACCGGTGACTACAAAATATCTTGACTACAAAATATCTCAAGTTACCTGTAAACTTTGCCAAAACATTTCAAATTACTTTTGTAATACAACTTTAGGTATTTGTTTAACGTAAATAATCAATCAAATTGAAGAAGGGATGATCTGTGTTCAATATCGGAGGAAAACAAACTGTAGCTAGCTTTCTGGTCACGTGCCTCCTATCTAACAGTACACTTCAAGTGACCCTCATTCTGAACAGGGCTACTTCTTCATTACATAAAGGAAAAACCTCAACCAATTTCTAAAGACTGGTGACATCCAGTGGAAGCGGTAGGAACTGCAAGAAGGTCCCTTAGAAATCTGCATTCCCAACGAAAACCCATTTAAAAGTGACCTAAAAAAAAGAAATCGGAATGGTTTGTCCTCTGGGTTTCGCCTGCTAAATAAGTTATGTTATACTCAGACATGATTCAAACAGTTTTAGAAACTTTGGTGTGTTTTCTATCCAAATCTACTATATCTTATCTTCTGGGGATGAGTAGCAGGCAGTTGAATTTGGGCATGAATTTCATCTGGACGTGAAAATACTGGCCCCTGTCAACAAGAAGTTAAGAAGCAGTGTTTTATTATGGACAGACTTCTCCCCATCTTAGCTACTGTTGTATCAACATGTTTTGACCATGACAGTTTACAATCCAGGGTTACTCCAAGCCGTTTAGTCACCTCAATTTCCACATTATTTAGTTGAGGTTTAGGGTTTAGTGAAGTATTTGTCCAAAATGCAATGATTTTGAAATATTTAGGGCTAACTTATTCCTTGGCCCCCATTCTGACACTAACTTCAGCTCTTTTGTTAAGTGTTGCAGTAATATCACTTGCTGTAGTAGCTGACTTGTATAGTGTTGAGTCATCCGCTAACATAGACACATTGGCTAGTGGCATGTCATTAGTAAAGATTGAAAAAAGTAAGGGGCCTAGACAGCTACCCTGGGGAATTCCTGATTCTAGCTGGATTATGTTGTAGAGGCTTCCATTAAAGAACACCCTCTGTGTTCTGTTACAGGTAATTCTTTATCCACATTGTAGCAGGGGGTGTTAAGCCATAACCCAAGTTCTTCCAGCAGCAGACTATGATCAATAATGTTAAAAGCTGCACTGAAGTCTAACAATACAGCCCCCACAATCATTTTATCATCAATTTCTCTCGGCCAATCATCAGTCATTAGTATAAGTACTGGACTTGTTGAATGTCCTTCCCTATAAGAATGCTGAAAGTCTGTCAATTTGTTTACTGTAAAATACCATTTATATCTGGTAAAACACAACTTTACTAAGGGTTGGTAACAGGCTGATTGGTCGGCTATTTGAGCCAGTAAAGGGGGCTTTACTATTCTTAGATAGTGGAATGACTTCAGCTTCCCTCCAGGCCTGAGGGCATACACTTTCTAGTAGGCTTAAATGTAAGATGTGGCAATTAGGAGTGGGAATATGGTCTGCTATTATCCTCAGTAATTTTCCATCCAAGGTGTCAGACCCCGGTGGCTTGTCATTGTTGACAGCAATAATCTCTCACCTCTTCCACACTCACTTTATGGAATTTAAAATGATTGTCTAACACTTCCTGGTCACCTGTGGTGTTCACCCTTCCTGGTCACATGTGGTGCTCAACCTTCCTGGTCACCTGTGGTGCTCAACCTTCCTGGTCACCTGTGGTGTTCACCCTTCCTGGTCACCTGTGGTGCTCACCCTTCCTGGTCACCTGTGGTGCCAACCCTTCCTGGTCACTTGTGGTGCCAACCCTTCCTGGTCACCTGTGGTGTTCACCCTTCCTGGTCACCTGTGGTGCCAACCCTTCCTGGTCACTTGTGGTGCCAACCCTTCCTGGTCACTTGTGGTGCCAACCCTTCCTGGTCACCTGTGGTGCCAACCCTTCCTGGTCACCTGTGGTGCCCACCCTTCCTGGTCACCCGTGGTGCTCACCCTTCCTGGTCACCTGTGGTGCTCACCCTTCCTGGTCACCTGTGGTGTTCACCCTTCCTGGTCACCTGTGCTACCTATATACACAGGTGACCAGTGACCCCCAACATATAGTGCCCTCTAGTGTACAATACAAACTTGACAGACAACACATAAACAGGCCAAAATGGCTCCTACACACTGGCCCTGTAATTGTTCTCTGACTTAGGAAAGAAACAATTATACAAATGCAAAAAAAGGAGCCAACAATGTGTGTGTGTCTTCATGGAGGGATGATTGGCAGGACCAGAGGTTGCTAGCACTTAGCCCCAGATCAGCCAATACCAAGGTTAGCTCTGTAGTAGCTTAGCCCCAGATCAGCCAATACCAAGGTCAGTTCTGTAGTAGCTTAGCCCCAGATCAGCCAATACCAAGGTCAGCTCTGTAGTAGCTTAGCCCCAGATCAGCCAATATCAAGGTCAGCTCTGTAGTAGCTTAGCCCCAGATCAGCCAATACCAAGGTCAGTTCTGTAGTAGCTTAGCCCCAGATCAGCCAATACCAAGGTCAGTTCTGTAGTAGCTTAGCCCCAGATCAGCCAATACCAAGGTCAGTTCTGTAGTAGCTTAGCCCCAGCTCAGCCAATACCAAGGTCAGCTCTGTAGTAGCTTAGCCCCAGATCAGCCAATACCAAGGTCAGTTCTGTAGTAGCTTAGCCCCAGATCAGCCAATACCAAGGTCAGTTCTGTAGTAGCTTAGCCCCAGATCAGCCAATACCAAGGTCAGCTCTGTAGTACGTTTACGGGCCGTGTCATTCCTGCATGTTCTCATATGTAGATGAGGTGGGCAGTAGCAGCATTTAGCCAATCTTTCCCGGGTTGTCAACACCTTCCCCTAAGAGACCGCCAGAGGCCCACACCAATTGGGTCCCAGCGGTGTGGGAGTTCATCTCCAACACTGTCGTCGTCAGCAGGGTCCATGGCCTGTGGAGCATCGCTGCCAATCAGCAGCACCACGCCGGCCCCAATATGACTTGTTCTTCAAGCTTAACTTGAAGAAGCCTTATTCTTAAACTGCACCTTCTTGTAGCAGACAGATCTGGGAGATATTGGTCTTTCTATAATGTTGGTTCTTGTCTTCAGGTGTACTACACTTACTGACCCCTTGGAATCAGGCTTGGTCTCAACAACCTTTTCAAGTATCCAGGCACTACGTGGTGCCGTGGGGTTCATGACCAGAACAACATCTCCTTCGCGGAAGCTGCATTTCACTCTACCCCACTTTTGTCTTTCCTGCCAGAACGGCAGGTACTCCTGTGTCCCTCTCTTCTAAAACAAGTCGTTCATGTACTGGACTAGCTTCGAATGTCGTCTGATGTACATGTCGTTTACATTTTTTTTTTTTTTTTAAAGGTTCTAGGGGGAAGGACAGGCTTAGACTTTTAACAGGCTTCTAGATCCAGGGGGTCGTTGGTTACCGTGGTGATTTAGAATGGCCTCTACTTCACACAGCACGGTGTGCCATCCCTCCTCATCTAGGATCTGTTGTTTCAGGACAGAATGGAGCACCTCAGGGAATCATCCCAATGAGCCTTTCCCTGACTCCTCCTCCATAGTGGAGAAGCCCCAGGTGGATTGAAACTCCACTGCGTTCCTTCCTGAAGTAGAGCATCTTGTATCATGCCTTGGTTTAAATCAAGTAGAGCATCTTGTATCAAGTAGAGCATCTTGTATAAAGCCTTGGTTTAAATCAAGTAGAGCATCTTGTATCAAGTAGAGCATCTTGTATCCTGCCTTGGTTTAAATCAAGTAGAGCATCTTGTATCAAGTAGAGCATCTTGTATCCTGCCTTGGTTTAAATCAAGTAGAGCATCTTGTATCAAGTAGAGCATCTTGTATCCTGCCTTGGTTTAAATCAAGTAGAGCATCTTGTAGCATGCCTTGGTTTAAATCAAGTCGAGCATCTTGTAGCATGCCTTGGTTTAAATCAAGTCGAGCATCTTGTATCAAGCCTTGGTTTAAATCAAGTAGAGCATCTTGTATCAAGCCTTGGTTTAAATCAAGTAGAGCATCTTGTATAAAGCCTTGGTTTAAATCAAATAGAGCTTCTCTCTCAGAACCAACGAAGTTAGTCCCATTATCCAGTCTTACGTGATGCACTTGTCCTCTTCTGCACATACATCGTCTTATGACGTTGATACACGAGTCCGTGTCAACAGAGAGTAAGCAATGCCAATGTACATTTCTCTACTGGACATACATGTAGATATCACTCCATATATTTTAACATTTCGTCTTTTCTGATTTGTACAGGACCAAAGTAATCCACACCTTACGTTCTGATTTGTACAGGACCAAAGTAATCCACACCTTACATTCTGATTTGTACAGGACCAAAGTAATCCACACCTTACATTCTGATTTGTACAGGACCAAAGTAATCCACACCTTACATTCTGATTTGTACAGGACCAAAGTAATCCACACCTTACGTTCTGATTTGTACAGGACCAAAGTAATCCACACCTTACGTTCTGATTTGTACAGGACCAAAGTAATCCACACCTTACATTCTGATTTGTACAGGACCAAAGTAATCCACACCTTACGTTGGTAAATGGTGAGATGTCTGGAATGATCCTTTTCAAGTGGCAAATCTACCATCTTCTGCGAACCAATCTGGGTGATCCAATACCATTGACGGAGAAGTGAGAGCACGTGATTCCTTTAGCCCATGTCCTGTTTGTTAATGTACGTAAGCGGAGGATAGGTGTAGATATGTGAAGGTCATTGGAGAGAATGACCGGGTACTTGACTTCTTCAAGGCATAGCTGCCTTTCACACAGACGTCCTCCGACACTGAGAACTCCATCTGAAACTGGATTCAACTTAGGAATTGCCACTTCCTTTCTCTTTACTGTAGATGGAGTCATTGTCAAAGTCAAGATCTCCACTGGGAAGCTTTGTCTTTGGGTGAAGCGAATGATCGCCACTTCTGCATTCAACAGTTCGTCCAGACTTAGTTTGACCGTTGCATGTTGTCTTGTAGGTTTGAATCTTATCTTTCACCATCTTCTCTCTCTCTCTCTCTGTTATATATATATATATATATATATATATATATATATGCTGGTGAGATTGAGATTTTACTGTATTTCTTTCCTGTACAAGAGACAGGAACACGTTCATCACTTTAAGGAACCGGGCCACTGCAGTCGTCAACTTCATCCAAGTGGAGATTGCAGCTTGTTGGTGGGCTTTTCAATGTCATTGACGGTAGCATTGCACACGACAATAGTATTTTTGACCTCCAGGGTCATCAAATGTGAGCGAAACTAAAAGTGCACGTGTTCCAGTGGCCACTGCACTTCTGGTTTCCATAGAAACATCTGATCCATGGATCCACTTTTTCCACTCAGTCCTCTTGAGGCATCATCCGCAGGATTCTGCCTAGTTTCCACATTCTGCCTAGTTTCCACATTCTGCCTAGTTTCCACATACCTCCACTGTGATACGGATGTGTTCTCTCCGATAACAAAGATCCTATTGGCCACAAATGTTTGAAACCTTGTACGCTCATTGGCTATATACTTAATAAGCACTGACTGACTGTCTGTCCAGAACACCGAGTCGTCCAGCTTCAGCTGTAACTCTCAGCTGTCCACCTTTACACTCAGTACTGCAGTAGCTAGCTCCATGTGAGGGATGGTCAGTACTGCAGTAGCTAGCTCCATGTGAGGGATGGTCAGTACTGTAGTAGCTAGCTCCATGTGAGGGATGGTCAGTACTGCAGTAGCTAGCTCCATGCGAGGGATGGTCAGTACTGCAGTAGCTAGCTCCATGTGAGGGATGGTCAGTACTGCAGTAGCTAGCTCCATGTGAGGGATGGTCAGTACTGCAGTAGCTAGCTCCATGTGAGGGATGGTCAGTACTGCAGTAGCTAGCTCTGTGTGAGGGATGGTCAGTACTGCAGCAACCAGCACTGTGTGAGGGATGGTCAGTTCTGCAGTAGCCAGCTCTGTGTGAGGGATGGTCAGTACTGCAGTAGCCAGCTCTGTGTGAGGGATGGTCAGTACTGCAGTAGCTAGCTCCATGTGAGGGATGGTCAGTTCTGTAGTAGCTAGCTCCATGTGAGGGATGGTCAGTTCTGTAGTAGCTAGCTCCGTGTGAGGGATGGTCAGTACTGCAGTTGCTAGCTCTGTGTGAGGGATGGTCAGTACTGCAGTAGCTAGCTCCATGTGAGGGATGGTCAGTACTGCAGCAACCAGCTCCATGTGAGGGATGGTCAGTACTGCAGTAGCTAGCTCTGTGTGAGGGATGGTCAGTACTGCAGTAGCTAGCTCCGTGTGAGGGATGGTCAGTACTGCAGTAGCTAGCTCCATGTGAGGGATGGTCAGTACTGCAGTAGCTAGCTCCATGTGAGGGATGGACAGTACTGCAGTAGCTAGCTCCATGTGAGGGATGGTCAGTACTGCAGCAACCAGCTCCATGTGAGGGATGGTCAGTACTGCAGCAACCAGCTCCATGTGAGGGATGGTTATCTGCTTCAGAGGTGCAACTCTTGACCTTCATCTTACGACAAGAGATACATGAACATTACCCCTTTGATTCATCAGTCTCCCTAGCTCACTGTCCCGTAACCTAGCTCACTGTCCCATTAACCTAGCTCACTGTCCCGTAACCTAGCTCACTGTTCCGTAACCTAGCTCACTGTTCCGTAACCTAGCTCACTGTTCCGTAACCTAGCTCACTGTTCCGTAACCTAGCTCACTGTTCCGTAACCTAGCTCACTGTCCCGTAACCTAGCTCACTGCTCATCTGAGAACTGGTGCAGTTGAGCTTCAGTGAGTGGGCCAAATACCGCTTAATAATGGCTTAAGATACCTTTCAATTTTGAAGATCCTTAATCCATTTCATCCACTTTCAGAGAATCACCTGGAAATATTCTTATCCCAGCCACAGCTCCTGGTAACGCAGCTCCTGGTAACGCAGCTCCTGGTAACGCAGCTCCTGGTAACGCAGCTCCTGGTAACGCAGCTGTTTGGCAGGCAGGGTAAAGGGAACAAGGAAGCCCAGGGGATCATGGGTAGATCTCACCGTGGGTAGATCTCGTGGTAGATCTCACCGTGGGTGTAAGTCGCTCTGGATAAGAGCGTCTGCTAAATGACTTAAATGTAATGTAAATGTAGATCTCACCGTGGGTAGATATCACCGTGGGTAGATCTCACCGTGGGTAGAACTCACTGTGGGTAGAACTCACCTACCTGTGTGGGGTTGGTCTCATTATGGTAACATTAAAGGTAAACTGGTGTCATTATGGTAACATTAACGGTAAACTGGTGTCATTATGGTAACATTAACGGTAAACTGGTGTCATTATGGTAACATTAAAGGTAAACAGGTGTCATTATGGTAACATTAACGGTAAACTGGTGTCATTATGGTAACATTAAAGGTAAACTGGTGTCATTATGGTAACATTAACGGTAAACTGGTGTCATTATGGTAACATTAAAGGTAAACTGGTGTCATTATGGTAACATTAACGTAAACTGGTGTCATTATGGTAACATTAAAGGTAAACTGGTGTCATTATGGTAACATTAACGGTAAACTGGTGTCATTATGGTAACATTAAAGGTAAACTGGTGTCATTATGGTAACATTAACGGTAAACAGGTGTCATTATGGTAACATTAACGGTAAACTGGTGTCATTATGGTAACATTAACGTAAACTGGTGTCATTATGGTAACATTAACGGTAAACTGGTGTCATTATGGTAACATTAACGGTAAACTGGTGTCATTATGGTAACATTAACGGTAAACTGGTGTCATTATGGTAACATTAACGGTAAACTGGTGTCATTATGGTAACATTAAAGGTAAACAGGTGTCATTATGGTAACATTAATGGTAAACTGGTGTCATTATGGTAACATTAATGGTAAACTGGTGTCATTATGGTAACATTAACGGTAAACTGGTGTCATTATGGTAACATTAACGGTAAACTGGTGTCATTATGGTAACATTAACGGTAAACTGGTGTCATTATGGTAACATTAACGGTAAAAAGGTGTCATTATGGTAACATTAAAGGTAAACAGGTGTCGCTCTCCACCCACCATTGTACTCCCAATGCTCTTTCAATGGGAGGTTTGTCTCTGTCCAAATTCAACAGTTTCACCTCTTTAGCTCTGTCAGCTTCTGAGATGGAGGCTAGTAAGGGTTGACTATTGCTCCCCCACTTGGAGAGATGAAATCCTCCTTCATGACAAGTAGCTGTGACATCCTCCTTCATGACAAGTAGCTGTGACATCCTCCTTCATGACAAGTAGCTGTGACATCCTCCTTCATGACAAGTAGCTGTGACATCCTCCTTCATGACAAGTAGCTGTGACATCCTCCTTCATGACAAGTAGCTGTGACATCCTCCTTCATGACAAGTAGCTGTGACATCCTCCTTCATGACAAGTAGCTGTGACATCCTCCATGACAAGTAGCTGTGACATCCTCCTTCATGACAAGTAGCTGTGACGTCCTCCTTCACGACAAGTAGCTGTGACGTCCTCCTTCACGACAAGTAGCTGTGCGTCCTCCTTGACAAGGCGTCCTCCTTCACGACAAGTAGCTGTGGCGTCCTCCTTCACGACAAGTAGCTGTGACGTCCTCCTTCACGACAAGTAGCTGTGGCGTCCTCCTTCACGACAAGTAGCTGTGGCGTCCTCCTTCACGACAAGTAGCTGTGGCGTCCTCCTTCACGACAAGTAGCTGTGGCGTCCTCCTTCACGACAAGTAGCTGTGGCGTCCTCCTTGACAAGTAGCTGTGGCGTCCTCCACGACAAGTAGCTGCGGCGTCCTCCTTCACGACAAGTAGTAGCGTCCTCCTGACAAGTAGCGTCCTCCTTCACGACAAGTAGCTGCGGCGTCCTCCTTCACGACAAGTAGCTGCGGCGTCCTCCTTCACGACAAGTAGCTGCGGCGTCCTCCTTCACGACAAGTAGCTGCGACGTCCTCCTTCACGACAAGTAGCTGCGGCGTCCTCCTTCACGACAAGTCCTCCTTAGCTGCGACAACGTCCTCCTTCACGACAAGTAGCTGCGACGTCCTCCTTCACGACAAGTAGCTGCGACGTCCTCCTTCACGACAAGTAGCTGCGACATCATCCTTGGCAAGTTGCCTCCTCTTCAACGGACACTGATTTATTGTGTTTAAGGTCGTCAACATCAAATGTTTTATTTTCCTGATTGTGTCAACCGCCTACAGATGCCAGAGTTTCCTCTTAGGGTTGAAGGAGAATGAGATGGTAAGGAGTTTCCTCTTAGGGTTGAAGGAGAATGAGATGGTAAGGAGTTTCCTGTTAGGGTTGAAGGAGATGGGATGGTAAGGAGTTTCCTGTTAGGGTTGAAGGAGAATGAGATGGTAAGGGTAAGGAGTTTCCTGTTTGGGTTGAAGGAGAATGAGATGGTAAGGGTAGGAGTTTCCTGTTAGGGTTGAAGGAGAATGAGATGGTAAGGGTAAGGAGTTTCCTGTTAGGGTTGAATGAGATGGTAAGGTGTATCCTGTTAGGGTTGAAGGAGAATGAGATGGCAAGGAAGGGTAAGGAGTTTCCTGTTTAGGGTTGAAGGAGAATGAGATGGTAAGGCGTTTCCTGTTAGGGTTGAAGGAGAATGAGATGGTAAGGAGTTTCCTGTTAGGGTTGAAGGAGAATGAGGTGGTAAGGGTAAGGAGTTTCCTGTTAGGGTTGAAGCAGAATGAGATGGTAAGGGTAAGGAGTTTCCTGTTAGGGTTGAAGGAGAATGAGATGGTAAGGGTAAGGGGTTTCCTGTTAGGGTTGAAGGAGAATGAGATGGTAAGGAGTTTCCTGTTAGGGCGAAGGAGAATGAGATGGTAAGGAGTTTCCTGTTAGGGTTGAAGGAGAACGAGATGGCAAGGGTAAGGAGTTTCCTGTTAGGGCGAAGGAGAATGAGATGGTAAGGAGTTTCCTGTTAGGGTTGAAGGAGATTGAGAATGCAAGGAGTGTCCTGTTAGGGTTGAAGGAGAATGAGATGGTAAGGGTAAGGAGTTTCCTGTTAGGGTTGAAGGAGAATGAGATGGTAAGGAGTTTCCTGTTTAGGGTTGAAGGAGAATGAGATGGTAAGGGTAAGGAGTTTCCTGTTTAGGGTTGAAGGAGATGAGATGGTAAGGAGTGTCCTGTTAGGGGTGAAGGAGAATGAGATGGCAAGGAAGGGTAAGGAGTTTCCTGTTTAGGGTTGAAGGAGAATGAGATGGTAAGGAGTTTCCTGTTTAGGGTTGAAGTAGCATGAGATGGTAAGGAGTGTCCTGTTTAGGGTTGAAGGAGAATGAGATGGTAAGGAGTTTCCTGTTTAGGGTTGAAGGAGCATGAGATGGTAAGGGTAAGGAGTGTCCTGTTAGGGTTGAAGTAGAATGAGATGGTAAGGTGTATCCTGTTAGGGTTGAAGGAGAATGAGATGGTAAGGAGTTTCCTGTTAGGGTTGAAGGAGAATGAGATGGCAAGGAGTTTCCTGTTAGGGTTGAAGGAGAATGAGATGGTAATGAGTGTCCTGTTAGGGTTGAAGGAGAATGAGATGGTAAGGGTAAGGAGTTTCCTGTTTGGGTTGAAGGAGAATGAGATGGTAAGGGTAGGAGTTTCCTGTTAGGGTTGAAGGAGAATGAGATGGTAAGGGTAAGGAGTTTCCTGTTAGGGTTGAATGAGATGGTAAGGTGTATCCTGTTAGGGTTGAAGGAGAATGAGATGGAAGGAAGGGTAAGGAGTTTCCTGTTTAGGGTTGAAGGAGAATGAGATGGTAAGGAGTTTCCTGTTAGGGTTGAAGGAGAATGAGATGGTAAGGAGTTTCCTGTTAGGGTTGAAGGAGAATGAGATGGTAAGGAGTTTCCTGTTAGGGTTGAAGGAGAATGAGGTGGTAAGGGTAAGGAGTTTCCTGTTAGGGTTGAAGCAGAATGAGATGGTAAGGGTAAGGAGTTTCCTGTTTAGGGTTGAAGGAGAATGAGATGGTAAGGAGTGTCCTGTTAGGGTTGAAGGAGAATGAGATGGCAAGGAAGGGTAAGGAGTTTCCTGTTTAGGGTTGAAGGAGAATGAGATGGTAAGGAGTTTCCTGTTTAGGGTTGAAGGAGCATGAGATGGTAAGGAGTGTCCTGTTAGGGTTGAAGGAGAATGAGATGGTAAGGAGTTTCCTGTTTAGGGTTGAAGGAGCATGAGATGGTAAGGGTAAGGAGTGTCCTGTTAGGGTTGAAGTAGAATGAGATGGTAAGGTGTATCCTGTTAGGGTTGAAGGAGAATGAGATGGTAAGGAGTTTCCTGTTAGGGTTGAAGGAGAATGAGATGGCAAGGAGTTTCCTGTTAGGGTTGAAGGAGAATGAGATGGTAATGAGTGTCCTGTTAGGGTTGAAGGAGAATGAGATGGCAAGGAAGGGTAAGGAGTTTCCTGTTAGGGTTGAAGGAGAATGAGGTGGCAAGGAGTTTCCTGTTAGGGTTGAAGGAGAATGAGATGGTAAGGAGTTTCCTGTTAGGGTTGAAGGAGAATGAGATGGTAAGGGTAAGGAGTTTCCTGTTAGGGTTGAAGGAGAATGAGATGGTAAGGGTAAGGAGTTTCCTGTTTAGGTTGAAGGAGAATGAGATGGCAAGGAGTTTCCTGTTAGGGCGAAGGAGAATGAGATGGCAAGGAGTGTCCTGTTAGGGTTGAAGGGGAATGAGATGGCAAGGAAGGGTAAGGAGTGTCCTGTTAGGGTTGAAGGAGAATGAGGTGGCAAGGAGTTTCCTGTTAGGGTTGAAGGAGAATGAGATGGCAAGGAGTTTCCTGTTAGGGTTGAAGGAGAATGAGGTGGCAAGGGTAATGAGTGTCCAGCCTGTCTCCTGTCTGGAGGAAGTGAGAAGAAACAATGGTAGTATAGCCACCACGACCAGTGAAGGTTTCTCATCAACTGAGGGATCGTGAAATGCTGCATGTTAAACCGGTTCATTTTGTATTATTTATCGCAGTGGTCATCAACCACAAGCAGAGAAGAAAGACATCTGGAATCATTGTGAATGCTGCTGAGCGATTTAGTTTTTTTCCGTGATTTCACACCCGAGGCGGCACAAGAAATCCTGTCTGTGAATGTACTGCCATCACAGGCCCCTGAGCCTGTCTGTGAATGTACTGCCATCACAGGCCCCTGAGCCTGTGGGGTGAATATAGCCCCATCACAGACCAGTGGGTGAATATAGCCCCATCACAGAGCAGTGGGTGAATATAGCCCCATCACAGACCAGTGGGTGAATATAGCCCCATCACAGGCCCAGGAGCCTGTGGGTGAATATAGCCCCATCACAGGCCCCTGAGCCTGTGGGTGAATATAGCCCCATCACAGGCCCCTGAGCCTGTGGGTGAATATAGCCCCATCACAGGCCCCTGAGCCTGTGGGTGAATATAGCCCCATCACAGGCCCCTGAGCCTGTGGGTGAATATAGCCCCATCACAGGCCCCTGAGCCTGTGGGTGAATATAGCTCCATCACAGACCAGTGGGTGAATATAGCCCCATCACAGGCCCCTGAGCCTGTGGGTGAATATAGCCCCATCACAGACCAGTGGGTGAATATAGCCCCATCACAGACCAGTGGGTGAATATAGCACCATCACAGACCAGTGGGTGAATATAGCCCCATCACAGTCCAGTGGGTGAATATAGCCCCATCACAGGCCCCTGAGCCTGTGGGTGAATACAGCCCCATCACAGATCAGTGGGTGAATATAGCCCCATCACAGACCAGTGGGTGAATATAGCCCCATCACAGACCAGTGGGTGAATTATAGCCCCATCACAGACCAGTGGGTGAATATAGCCCCATCACAGACCAGTGGGTGAATATAGCCCCATCACAGGCCCCTGAGCCTGTGGGTGAATACAGCCCCATCACAGACCAGTGGGTGAATATAGCCCCATCACAGACCAGTGGGTGAATATAGCCCCTTCACAGACCAGTACAGACCAGTGGGTGAATATAGCCCCTTCACAGACCAGTGGGTGAATATAGCCCCATCACAGACCAGTGGGTGAATATAGCCCCATCACAGACCAGTGTGTGAATATAGCCCCATCACAGACCAGTGGGTGAATATAGCCCCATCACAGACCAGTGGTTGAATATAGCCCCATCACAGCCCCAGCCTGTGGGTGAATATAGCCCCATCACAGACCAGTGGGTGAATATAGCCCACAGACCACAGACCTGTGGGTGAATATAGCCCCATCACAGACCAGTGGGTGAATATAGCCCCATCACAGACCAGTGGGTGAATATAGCCCCATCACAGACCAGTGGGTGAATATAGCCCCATCACAGACCTGTGGGTGAATATAGCCCCATCACAGACCAGTGGGTGAATATAGCCCCATCACATACCAGTGGGTGAATATAGCCCCATCACAGGCCCCTGAGCCTGGTGGTGAATATAGCCCCATCACAGACCAGTGGGTGAATATAGCCCCATCACAGGAGCCTGTGGGTGAATATAGCCCCATCACAGACCCCTGAGCCTGTGGGTGAATATAGCCCCATCGCAGACCAGTGGGTGAATATAGCCCCATCACAGGCCCCTGAGCCTGTGGGTGAATACAGCCCCATCGCAGACCAGTGGGTGAATATAGCCCCATCACAGGCCCCTGAGCCTGTGGGTGAATACAGCCCCATCACAGACCCCAGTGGGTGAATATAGCCCCATCACAGACCAGTGGGTGAATATCACAGGCCCCTGAGCCTGTGGGTGAATACAGCCCCATCACAGACCCCTGAGCCTGTGGGTGAATATAGCCCCATCACAGGCCCCTGAGCCTGGTGGTGAATATAGCCCCATCACAGACCAGTGGGTGAATATAGCCCCATCACAGACCAGTGGGTGAATATAGCCCCATCACAGGCCCCTGAGCCTGTGGGTGAATATAGCCCCATCACAGACCAGTGGGTGAATATAGCCCCATCACAGGCCCCTGAGCCTGTGGGTGAATATAGCCCCATCACAGACCAGTGGGTGAATATAGCCCCATCACAGACCTGTGGGTGAATATAGCCCCATCACAGACCCCAGTGGGTGAATATAGCCCCATCACAGACCTGAGCCTGGTGGTGAATATAGCCCCATCACAGACCAGTGTGGTGAATATACAGACCCCATCACAGACCAGTGGGTGAATAAAGCCCCATCACAGACCAGTGGGTGAATATAGCCCCATCACAGACCAGTGGGTGAATATAGTCCCATCACAGACCTGTGGGTGAATAAAGCCCCATCACAGACCAGTGGGTGAATATAGCCCCATCACAGACCAGTGGGTGAATATAGCCCCATCACAGACCTGTGGGTGAATATAGCCCCATCACAGGCCCCTGAGCCTGTGGGTGAATATAGCCCCATCACAGACCAGTGGGTGAATATAGCCCCATCACAGACCCCTGAGCCTGTGGGTGAATATAGCCCCATCACAGACCAGTGGGTGAATATAGCCCCATCATAGACCAGTGGGTGAATATAGCCCCATCACAGACCCCTGAGCCTGTGGGTGAATATAGCCCCATCACAGACCAGTGGGTGAATATAGCCCCATCACAGACCAGTGGGTGAATATAGCCCCATCACAGACCAGTGGGTGACCTCACAGACCAGTGGGTGAATATAGCCAGACCTGTGGGTGAATATATCATCCCAGACCAGTGGGTGAATATAGCCCCATCACAGACCAGTGGGTGAATATAGCCCCATCACAGGCCCCTGGTCCTGTGGGTGAATATAGCCGCATCAAAGGCCCCTGAGCCTGTGGGTGAATATAGCCCCATCACAGGCCCCTGAGCCTGTGGGTGAATATAGCCTGTGGGTGAATATAGCCCCATCACAGGCCCCTGAGCCTCTGGGTGAATATAGCCCCATCACAGACCTGTGGGTGAATATAGCCCCATCACAGACCAGTGGGTGAATATAGCCCCATCACAGACCCCAGCCTGTGGGTGAATATAGCCCCATCACAGACCCCTGAGCCTGTGGGTGAATATAGCCCCATCACAGACCAGTGGGTGAATATAGCCCCATCATAGACCAGTGGGTGAATATATCACTGGCCCCTGAGCCTGTGGGTGAATATGGCCCCATCACAGACCAGTGGGTGAATATAGCCCTATCACAGACCAGTGGGTGAATATAGCCCCTATCACAGACCAGTGGGTGAATATAGCCCCATCACAGACCCCAGTGGGTGAATATAGCCCCATCACAGACCAGTGGGTGAATATAGCCCCATCAGACCAGAGCCCCATGAGCCTGTGGGTGAATATAGGCCCATCACAGACCAGTGGGTGAATATAGCCCCATCACAGACCAGTGGGTGAATATAGCCCCATCACAGACCAGTGGGTGAATATAGCCCCATCACAGACCTGTGGGTGAATATAGCCCCATCACAGACCAGTGGGTGAATATAGCCCCATCACAGACCAGTGGGTGAATATAGCCCCATCACAGACCAGGCCCCAGTGGGTGAATATAGCCCCATCACAGACCAGTGGGTGAATATAGCCCCATCACAGACCAGTGGGTGAATATAGCCCCATCACAGACCAGTGGGTGAATATAGCCCCATCACAGACCAGTGGGTGAATATAGCCCCATCACAGGCCCCTGATCCTGTGGGTGAATATAGCCCCATCACAGACCCAGTGGGTGAATATAGCCCCATCACAGACCCCAGTGGGTGAATATAGCCCCATCACAGACCAGTGGGTGAATATAGCCCCATCACAGACCAGTGGGTGAATATAGCCCCATCACAGACCCCTGATCCTGTGGGTGAATATAGCCCCATCACAGACCAGTGGGTGAATATAGCCCCATCACAGACCAGTGGGTGAATATAGCCCCATCACAGACCCCTGAGCCTGGTGGTGAATATAGCCCCATCACAGGCCCCTGAGCCTGTGGGTGAATATAGCCCCATCACAGACCCCTGAGCCTGTGGGTGAATATAGCCCCATCACAGACCCCAGGCATCCAGACCAGTGGGTGAGCCTGTGGGTGAATATCACAGACCAGTGGGTGAATATAGCCCCATCACAGGCCCCTGAGCCTGTGGGTGAATATAGCCCCATCACAGGCCCCTGAGCCTGTGGGTGAATATAGCCCCATCACAGGCCCCTGAGCCTGTGGGTGAATATAGCCCCATCACCATACCCCCATCACAGACCAGTGGGTGAATATAGCCCCATCACAGACCAGTGAATATAGCCCCATCACAGGTGAATATAGCCCCATCACAGGCCCCTGAGCCTGTGGGTGAATATAGCCCCATCAGACCAGGCCCCTGAGCCTGTGGGTGAATATAGCCCCATCACAGGCCCAGGAGCCTAGTGGGTGAATATAGCCCCATCACAGGACCCCTGAGCCTGTGGGTGAATATAGCCCCATCAGACCAGGCCCCTCACAGACCAGTGGGTGAATATAGCCCCATCACCAGTGGGTGGCCCCTGAGCCATCCCAGACCAGTGGGTGAATATAGCCCCATCACAGACCAGTGGGTGAATATAGCCCCATCACAGACCCCTGAGCCTGGGGTGAATATAGCCCCATCACAGGCCCCTGAGCCTGGTGGTGAATATAGCCCTCCATCACAGACCCCTGAGCCTGGGTGAATATAGCCCCATCACAGACCCTGAGCCATCACAGACCAGTGGGTGAATATAGCCCCATCACAGACCAGTGGGTGAATATAGCCCCATCACAGACCAGTGGGTGAATATAGCCCCATCACAGACCAGTGGGTGAATATAGCCCCATCACAGACCCCAGTGGGTGAATATAGCCCCATCACAGGCCCCTGAGCCTGTGGGTGAATATAGCCCCATCACAGATCAGTGGGTGAATATAGCCCCATCACAGACCAGTGGGTGAATATAGCCCCATCACAGACCAGTGGGTGAATATAGCCCCATCACAGACCAGTGGGTGAATATAGCCCCATCACAGGCCCCTGAGCCTGTGGGTGAATATAGCCCCATCACAGACCAGTGGGTGAATATAGCCCCATCACAGACCAGTGGGTGAATATAGCCCAGTGGGTGAATATCATCATAGACCAGTGGGTGAATATAGCCCCATCACAGACCCCTGAGCCTGTGGGTGAATATAGCCCCATCACAGACCAGTGGGTGAATATAGCCCCATCACAGACCAGTGGGTGAATATAGCCCCATCACAGACCAGTGGGTGAATATAGCCCCATCACAGACCTGTGGGTGAATATAGCCCCATCCCAGACCAGTGGGTGAATATAGCCCCATCACAGACCAGTGGGTGAATATAGCCCCATCACAGGCCCCTGATCCTGTGGGTGAATATAGCCGCATCAAAGGCCCCTGAGCCTGTGGGTGAATATAGCCCCATCACAGACCAGTGGGTGAATATAGCCCCATCACAGAGCCTGTGGGTGAATATAGCCCCATCACAGCCCCAGTGGGTGAATATAGCCCCATCACAGACCAGTGGGTGAATATAGCCCCATCACAGACCAGTGGGTGAATATAGCCCCATCACAGACCAGTGGGTGAATATAGCCCCATCACAGACCCCTGAGCCTGTGGGTGAATATAGCCCCATCACAGACCAGTGGGTGAATATAGCCCCATCATAGACCAGTGGGTGAATATAGCCCCATCACTGGCCCCTGAGCCTGTGGGTGAATATAGCCCCATCACAGACCAGTGGGTGAATATAGCCCTATCACAGACCAGTGGGTGAATATAGCCCCATCACAGACCAGTGGGTGAATATAGCCCCATCACAGACCCCTGAGCCTGTGGGTGAATATAGGCCCATCACAGACCAGTGGGTGAATATAGCCCCATCACAGACCAGTGGGTGAATATAGCCCCATCACAGACCAGTGGGTGAATATAGCCCCATCACAGACCTGTGGGTGAATATAGCCCCATCACAGACCAGTGGGTGAATATAGCCCCATCACAGACCAGTGGGTGAATATAGCCCCATCACAGACCAGTGGGTGAATATAGCCCCATCACAGGCCCCTGAGCCTGTGGGTGAATAAAGCCCCATCACAGACCAGTGGGTGAATATAGCCCCATCACAGACCAGTGGGTGAATATAGCCCCTTCACAGACCAGTACAGACCAGTGGGTGAATATAGCCCCATCACAGACCAGTGGGTGAATATAGCCCCATCACAGACCAGTGGGTGAATATAGCCCCATCACAGACCAGTGGGTGAATATAGCCCCATCACAGACCAGTGGGTGAATATAGCCCCATCACAGACCAGTGGGTGAATATAGCCCCATCACAGGCCCCTGATCCTGTGGGTGAATATAGCCCCATCACAGACCCCTGATCCTGTGGGTGAATATAGCCCCATCACAGACCCCTGAGCCTGTGGGTGAATATAGCCCCATCACAGACCAGTGGGTGAATATAGCCCCATCACAGACCAGTGGGTGAATATAGCCCCATCACAGACCCCTGATCCTGTGGGTGAATATAGCCCCATCACAGACCAGTGGGTGAATATAGCCCCATCACAGACCAGTGGGTGAATATAGCCCCATCACAGACCCCTGAGCCTGGTGGTGAATATAGCCCCATCACAGACCCCTGAGCCTGGTGGTGAATATAGCCCCATCACAGACCCCTGAGCCTGGTGGTGAATATAGCCCCATCACAGACCCCTGAGCCTGTGGGTGAATATAGCTCCATCACAGACCAGTGGGTGAATATAGCCCCATCACAGACCAGTGGGTGAATATAGCCCCATCACAGGCCCCTGAGCCTGTGGGTGAATATAGCCCCATCACAGACCCCTGAGCCTGTGGGTGAATATAGCCCCATCACAGGCCCCTGAGCCTGTGGGTGAATATAGCCCCATCACAGACCAGTGGGTGAATATAGCCCCATCACAGACCAGTGGGTGAATATAGCCCCATCACAGACCAGTGGGTGAATATAGCCCCATCACAGACCAGTGGGTGAATATAGCCCCATCACAGGCCCCTGAGCCTGTGGGTGAATAAAGCCCCATCACAGACCAGTGGGTGAATATAGCCCCATCACAGACCAGTGGGTGAATATAGCCCCTTCACAGACCAGTACAGACCAGTGGGTGAATATAGCCCCATCACAGACCTGTGGGTGAATATAGCCCCATCACAGGCCCCTGAGCCTGTGGGTGAATACAGCCCCATCACAGACCAGTGGGTGAATATAGCCCCATCACAGACCAGTGGGTGAATATAGCCCCATCACAGACCAGTGGGTGAATATAGCCCCATCACAGACCAGTGGGTGAATATAGCCCCATCACAGACCAGTGGGTGAATATAGCCCCATCACAGACCAGTGGGTGAATATAGCCCCATCACAGGCCCCTGAGCCTGTGGGTGAATATAGCCCCATCACAGACCCCTGAGCCTGTGGGTGAATATAGCCCCATCACAGACCAGTGGGTGAATATAGCCCCATCACAGACCAGTGGGTGAATATAGCCCCATCACAGACCTGTGGGTGAATATAGCCCCATCACAGACCAGTGGGTGAATATAGCCCCATCACAGACCTGTGGGTGAATATAGCCCCATCACAGACCAGTGGGTGAATATAGCCCCATCACAGACCCCTGAGCCTGTGGGTGAATACAGCCCCATCACAGACCAGTGGGTGAATATAGCCCCATCACAGACCAGTGGGTGAATATAGCCCCATCACAGACCTGTGGGTGAATATAGCCCCATCACAGGCCCCTGAGCCTGTGGGTGAATATAGCCCCATCAGACCAGTGGGTGAATATAGCCCCATCACAGACCAGTGGGTGAATATAGCCCCATCACAGACCCCTGAGCCTGTGGGTGAATATAGCCCCATCACAGACCAGTGTAGGGATGTAGCTCCATCACAGACCAGTGTAGGGATGTAGCTCCATCACAGACCAGTGTGGGTGTACCTCCATCACAGACCAGTGTAGGGATATAGCTCCATCACAGACCAGTGTAGGGATGTAGCTCCATCACAGACCAGTGTAGGGATGTAGCTCCATCACAGACCAGTGTAGGGATGTAGCCCCATCACAGACCAGTGTAGGGATGTAGCTCCATCACAGACCAGTGTAGGGGTGAAGCTCCATCACAGCCCCCTGAGCCAGTGTAGGGATGTAGCTCCATCACAGACCAGTGTAGGGATGTAGCCCCATCACAGACCAGTGTAGGGATGTAGCTCCATCACAGACCAGTGTAGGGATGTAGCCCCATCACAGACCAGTGTAGGGATGTAGCCCCATCACAGACCAGTGTAGGGATGTAGCTCCATCACAGACCAGTGTAGGGATGTAGCTCCATCACAGACCAGTGTAGGGATGTAGCTCCATCACAGACCAGTGTAGGGATGAGCTCCATCACAGACCAGTGTAGGGATGTAGCTCCATCACAGACCAGTGTAGGGATGTAGCTCCATCACAGACCAGTGTAGGGATGTAGCTCCATCACAGACCAGTGTAGGGATGTAGCTCCATCACAGACCAGTGTAGGGATGTAGCTTCATCACAGTCCCCTGAGCCAGTGTAGGGATGTAGCTCCATCACAGACCCCTGAGCCAGTGTAGTGATGTAGCTCCATCACAGGCCAGTGAAGGGATGTAGCTCCATCAGACCCCTGAGCCAGTGTAGTGATGTAGCTCCATCACAGACCAGTATAGGGATGTAGCTCCATCACAGACCAGTGTAGGGATGTAGCTCCATCACAGACCAGTGTAGGGATGTAGCTCCATCACAGACCAGTGTAGGGATGTAGCTCCATCACAGACCCCTGAGCCAGTGTAGTGATGTAGCTCCATCACAGACCAGTGTAGGGATGTAGCTCCATCACAGACCAGTGTAGGGATGTAGCTCCATCACAGGCCAGTGTAGGGATGTAGCTCCATCACAGACCAGTATAGGGATGTAGCTCCATCACAGACCAGTATAGGGATGTAGCTCCATCACAGACCAGTGTAGGGATGTAGCCCCATCACAGACCAGTGTAGGGATGTAGCTCCATCACAGACCAGTGTAGGGATGTAGCTCCATCACAGACCAGTATAGGGATGTAGCTCCATCACAGACCAGTGTAGTGAATATAGCCCCATCACAGACCTGTGGGTGAATATAGCCCCATCACAGACCAGTGTAGTGAATATAGCCCCATCACAGACCTGTGGGTGAATATAGCCCCATCACAGACCTGTGGGTGAATATAGCCCCATCACAGACCAGTGTAGTGAATATAGCCCCATCACAGACCTGTGGGTGAATATAGCCCCATCACAGACCTGTGGGTGAATATAGCTCCATCACAGACCAGTGTAGGGATGTAGCCCCATCACAGACCAGTGTAGGGATGTAGCTCCATCACAGGCCCCTGAGCCTGTGTAGGGATGTAGCTCCATCACAGACCAGTGTAGGGATGTAGCTCCATCACAGACCAGTGTAGGGATGTAGCTCCATCACAGACCAGTGTAGGGATGTAGCTCCATCACAGACCAGTGTAGGGATGTAGCTCCATCACAGACCAGTGTAGGGATATAGCCCCATCACAGACCAGTGTAGGGATGTAGCTCCATCACAGACCAGTGTAGGGATGTAGCCCCATCACAGACCAGTGTAGGGATGTAGCTCCATCACAGACTAGTATAGGGATGTAGCCCCATCACAGGCCCCTGAGCCAGTGTAGTGATGTAGCTCCATCACAGACCAGTATAGGGATATAGCTCCATCACAGACCAGTGTAGGGATGTAGCCCCATCACAGACCCGTGTAGGGATGTAGCCCCATCACAGACCAGTATAGGGATGTAGCTCCATCACAGACCAGTGTAGGGATGTAGCTCCATCACAGACCAGTGTAGGGATGTAGCCCCATCACAGACCAGTATAGGGATGTAGCTCCATCACAGACCAGTGTAGGGATGTAACTCCATCACAGGCCCCTGAGCCAGTGTAGTGATGTACCTCCATCACAGACCAGTGTAGGGATGTAGCTCCATCACAGACCAGTGTAGGGATGTAGCTCCATCACAGACCCCTGAGCCAGTGTAGGGATGTAGCTCCATCACACACCAGTGGGTGAATATAGCTCCATCACAGACCAGTGTAGGGATGTAGCCCCATCACAGACCAGTGTAGGGATGTAGCTCCATCACAGACCAGTGTAGGGATGTAGCCCCATCACAGACCAGTGTAGGGATGTAGCTCCATCACAGGCCAGTGTAGGGATGTAGCTCCATCACAGACCAGTGTAGGGATGTAGCTCCATCACAGACCAGTGTAGGGATGTAGCTCCATCACAGACCAGTGTAGGGATGTAGCTCCATCACAGACCAGTGTAGGGATGTAGCTTCATCACAGTCCCCTGAGCCAGTGTAGGGATGTAGCTCCATCACAGACCCCTGAGCCAGTGTAGTGATGTAGCTCCATCACAGGCCAGTGAAGGGATGTAGCTCCATCAGACCCCTGAGCCAGTGTAGTGATGTAGCTCCATCACAGACCAGTATAGGGATGTAGCTCCATCACAGACCCCTGAGCCAGTGTAGTGATGTAGCTCCATCACAGACCCCTGAGCCAGTGTAGTGATGTAGCTCCATCACAGGCCAGTGTAGGGATGTAGCTCCATCACAGACCAGTATAGGGATGTAGCTCCATCACAGACCAGTGTAGGGATGTAGTTCCATCACAGACCAGTGTAGGGATGTAGCTCCATCACAGACCCCTGAGCCAGTGTAGTGATGTAGCTCCATCACAGACCCCTGAGCCAGTGTAGTGATGTAGCTCCATCACAGACCAGTATAGGGATGTAGCTCCATCACAGACCAGTGTAGGGATGTAGCTCCATCACAGACCAGTGTAGGGATGTAGCCCCATCACAGACCAGTGTAGGGATGTAGCCCCATCACAGTCCAGTGTAGGGATGTAGCCCCATCACAGACCAGTATAGGGATGTAGCTCCATCACAGACCAGTGTAGGGATGTAGCTCCATCACAGACCAGTATAGGGATGTAGCTCCATCACAGACCAGTATAGGGATGTAGCTCCATCACAGGCCAGTGTAGTGATGTAGCTCCATCACAGGCCCCTGAGCCAGTGTAGTGATGTAGCTCCATCACAGGCCAGTGTAGGGATGTAGCTCCATCACAGACCAGTATAGGGATGTAGCTCCATCACAGACCAGTGTAGGGATGTAGCTCCATCACAGACCAGTGTAGGGATGTAGCTCCATCACAGACCAGTGTAGGGATGTAGCTCCATCACAGACCAGTGTAGGGATGTAGCCCCATCACAGACCAGTGTAGGGATGTAGCCCCATCACAGACCAGTGTAGGGATGTAGCCCCATCACAGACCAGTATAGGGATGTAGCTCCATCACAGACCAGTGTAGGGATGTAGCTCCATCACAGACCAGTGTAGGGATGTAGCCCCATCACAGACCAGTATAGGGATGTAGCTCCATCACAGACCAGTGTAGGGATGTAGCTCCATCACAGACCAGTGTAGGGATGTAGCTCCATCACAGACCAGTGTAGGGATGTAGCTCCATCACAGACCAGTGTAGGGATGTAGCTCCATCACAGACCAGTGTAGGGATGTAGCTCCATCACAGACCAGTGTAGGGATGTAGCTCCATCACAGACCAGTGTAGGGATGTAGCTCCATCACAGACCAGTATAGGGATGTAGCTCCATCACAGACCAGTGTAGGGATGTAGCCCCATCACAGACCAGTGTAGGGATGTAGCCCCATCACAGACCAGTGTAGGGATGTAGCCCCATCACAGACCAGTGTAGGGATGTAGCTCCATCACAGACCAGTGTAGGGATGTAGCTCCATCACAGACCAGTGTAGGGATGTAGCTCCATCACAGACCAGTGTAGGGATGTAGCTCCATCACAGACCAGTGTAGGGATGTAGCTCCATCACAGACCAGTGTAGGGATGTAGCTTCATCACAGTCCCCTGAGCCAGTGTAGGGATGTAGCTCCATCACAGACCAGTGTAGGGGTGTAGCTCCATCACAGCCCCCTGAGCCAGTGTAGGGATGTAGCTCCATCACAGACCAGTAAAGGGATGTAGCTCCATCACAGACCCCTGAGCCAGTGTAGTGATGTAGCTCCATCACAGACCCCTGAGCCAGTGTAGTGATGTAGCTCCATCACAGACCAGTGTAGTGATGTAGCCCCATCACAGACCAGTGTAGGGATGTAGCTCCATCACAGACCAGTGTAGGGATGTAGCCCCATCACAGACCAGTGTAGGGATGTATTTTGTTACCCCTTTGTTAGTTGACGTGTTTTGTATGATGTCGTTTTCCCCCTTTCCTGGGGCTCCCGAGTGGTGCAGCAGTCTAAGGCACTGTATCTCAGTGCAAGAGGTGCCACTACAGTCCCTGGTTTGATTCCAGGCTGTTTCACATCTGGTCGTTGTTGGGAATTTCATAGGGCGGCGCACAATTGGCCCGGGGTGGGCCGTCATTGTAAATAATAATTTGTTCTTAACTGACTTACCTGGTTAAATAAAGATTACATTTTAAAAATGAATTTGTGTTGTTGTTTTGTTTTCTTATTCAACACCCCGTCCAGATGGTGGCGGTAACGCACCATTAACATTGGATGCCAACCGCCGTTAAACCCATCGAAGAAGAAGAAGCTGTAAATGAACGCTGGTTGCTGTTTAAGAAAAAGAGATCCACAGTGTTCCTGACGTCCAGGTTGAGGAAGTCTGAAGTTTAGGTGTTTGATTCACACATTTCTTTCAGATCTGGTTTACCGTAGGTCGACACGATGTCCGGCGGTCCCCATAATGATAAGGAGGTAGGATAATGGTGGGATAATGGAGAAAGCGTATTTTAACTTATAAACGCAACTATGTATCCATGGAAGTATGTTGTAGCCAAGTCTATAAAAATATACCCTTGTCTGGCGCTAGACTGTATAACGTTACAATGATAATACACTATGATATTTAAGTTGCTGTTTTAGTGGAATAAAACTTTCCCGGCGGCGACATAATTTAGGGGTCTAGACCTCGATGTGGATCGAGTCTTGATCCCGCAGCCTTTTCTCTTCATCACCTTCCATAATATTAATGACCAAAACCTGGTCTTTTTTCCAAAGTTGTGTAACAGTTTTCCTTCGTTTTTACAAGAGTCTGTCTGTATTGTATGGTGTCGTATCCTATCGATGTTAGTAGTGTGCGTAAGAGCCGTAATATTATGGATGGAACTTTTTAAAACATATATTTGAATAGCACCAGTTGATTGATAATGGAAACACAACTCAATATTAGGAAGGTGTTCCTAATGTTTGGTGTACTCTGTGTATATTCTAGTGAATGCTGGTCTTTAAAAAAAAAAGTTTCACAATGAAGATACCCAATTTGTCCTCCTGAACAGCCTCAATTTTGTCAGGTCAGGGACTCAAGGTGTCAAGTGTTCCACAGGGATGCTGGTCCATGTTGACTACAATGCCTCCCACAGTTGTGTGAAGTTTGCAGGTCGTCCTTTGGGTGGTGGACCATTCTTGATACGCACAGGGAACTGTTGAGTGTTTAAAAAAAAAACAGCAGCGTTGCAGGTCTTACAACAAACCGGTGTGCCTGGCACCTACTACCATACCCCATTCAAACCGGTGTGCCTGGCACCTACTACCATACCCCATTCAAACCGGTGTGCCTGGCACCTACTACCATACCCCATTCAAACCGGTGTGCCTGGCACCTACTACCATACCCCATCTACTACCATACCCCATCTACTACCATACCCCACCTACTACCATACCCCACCTACTACCATACCCCATCTACTACCATACCCCATCTACTACCATACCCCATCTACTACCATACCCCATCTACTACCATACCCCATTCAAAGGCACTTAAATATGTTGTCTTGCCCGTTCAACCTCTGTATTGAACAAATACACAATCCATGTCTCAATTTTCTCAAGGCTTTAAAAAAACAAACAATTGATTTAATCCGTCTCCTCCCCTCTACGGATTTTGAAGGGGATTTAAAAAGTGACATCAATAAGAGATCATAGCTTTCAGCTGGTCAGTCTGTGTCAATATTTTGTCATGTGCAATTGAAGCTTTGTTTTAATTCTATTTAACTCTTTAACTTTTCATTTTGATTCACGGGTTTAGGCTACATAAATATTAATTTGGTGTATTGTAGGATATTAACACGTCGTATTTAGCTAAATAGGATATTAACAAGTCGTATTGTAGTATATTAACAAGTCGTATTGTAGTATATTAACAAGTCGTATTGTAGTATATTAACAAGTCGTATTGTAGTATATTAACAAGTCGTATTGTAGTATATTAACAAGTCGTATTGTAGGATATTAACAAGTCGTATTGTAGTATATTAACAAGTCGTATTGTAGTATATTAACAAGTCGTATTGTAGTATCTATTTACAGGACCTCTTGCTGGCGGTTCTTATGGACTTTCATTAAAGTATGTCTCTGGCCATGGATGAAATACTGGTGAGGCCTAGTGACAGGATTCTCTAATTGTTACCATCCCTTTTTAAGTTTGGTTGGTGTGACTTTTCACATGTCACATCAGTCTAGATTTAAAACCTATTTAGATATGTAGGATATATGAACACACTACCAGGAGCTAGTTCAGAGGGCGGCAGGGTAGCCTAGTGGTTAGAGCGTTGGACTAGTAACCGGAAGGTCGCAAGTTCAAACCCCCGAGCTGACAATGTCAATCTTTCGTTCTGCCTGTGAACAAGGCAGTTTAACCCACTGCTCCTAGACCAGTTAACCCACTGTTCCTAGACCAGTTAACCCACTGTTCCTAGACCAGTTAACCCACTGTTCCTAGACCAGTTAACCCACTGTTCCTAGACCAGTTAACCCACTGTTCCTAGGCCGTCATTAAAAATAAGAATTTGTTCTTAACTGACTTGCCTAGTTAAATAAAGGTAAAATAAACAGAGTGCAGACAGCATTTTGTAATAGCAGAAGCTTGTTGTGTTGACTTGTTTTAAGGGATAGCCTAGACGCGATCAAGTAGCCTAGACGCGATCAAGTAGCCTAGACATGATCAAGTAGCCAAGACATGATCAAGTAGCCTAGACGCGATCAAGTAGCCTAGACGCGATCAATTCTTTGGATTTACTTTTCAACGTAAATCAAAGTAACTTTTTTCACTACATAGAGGAAAGGTCCAATCAGATTTAAGGCCTTTTGATGTCCTATATTCTAATTGGTGGTTTGGTTGAGGTTAATCTTCTGAGCTGTACTGCATGCCCTCTGGAAGGAATGTGTTCCTCAGTGGTCTTCACTTCTCTTCCTCTGCAATTCCTCCCGTTCTAAATATCTTTTGGCTTTTTTTTGTGAGAAACCGTGTGCCAGAAAATATGCGTAGTTGATGGTCCCTCGCTGACTCTCTTTTACCCTCTCGCTCTCTCCTGCTCCTTCTCGCCGTTGCTGCCCCCCTCTCTGTGACTCATGTGGGTGTTGGGCTGAAATAATTTGGTGTAGTTTTACATTCCTTATATAGCTCTCTGAGGAGGAGAGGGGTGTGGTAGAGGGGGAGGAGAGGGCTAGCCTGGCCGCCTAGCTGTGTCACCAGGAGAGGGGAGGGCTTGCTCTGCCAACCGGGAGGGAGAGAGTCAGCCCATCCTGCTTAACTACTGTAGCTTTCTGCCACCTTTTGGGTTGCTAGGAGGGCCTCAAGACAAGGTATGTTTGCATTGTATGGTGAGTTGTCATGGTGGGGTTTTGGATACCTTGGAGGAGTGAGCGTTAGGGTAAGAGGGGGAGGGCTGAGGTCAGCAGTAGGCGTGTAACTCATCTGGCGAGAGCAGCAAGTGGTCTAAGGTGTCTGGTTGTCCTTGGTTGTTAAAATGACACGGGTTATGTGTTGTGCTGGCTGTGAGCGAAGGGAATACGCCGGATCAATGTCATTAAACCTGTATTACTTTGTCAGATACGTTTTAATGCATTCAGCAAGGGCAGTTATATGATTTCTATGGAGCTGGAGGATATTTGTTTGGGGACAGACTGGCTTTTGGATAGTATGTGGAACGAGTGGACAAGCCTGAAAACATTCTCTCTAAGTGTCCCTCTGTTTGTTTCCTGGATATTGTGTCATGAATTGTACTAGGCCTACATTATTTGTCTGTCTGTCGCAAAATGTTTTGCTACGTTGTGCACTAATGAAGACAACCCAGATTATCAGCCACCTCTGGTCTGAATGACACAGAGAGCCACAGTGTTCAGGGAACAGCAGAGAGCCACAGTGTTCAGGGAACAGCAGAGAGCCACAGTGTTCAGGGAACAGCAGAGAGCCACAGTGTTCAGGGAACAGCAGAGAGCCACAGTGTTCAGGGAACAGCAGAGAGCCACAGTGTTCAGGGAACAGCAGAGAGCCACGGTGTTCAGGGAACAGCAGAGAGCCACGGTGTTCAGGGAACAGCAGAGAGCCACGGTGTTCAGGGAACAGCAGAGAGCCACGGTGTTCAGGGAACAGCAGAGAGCCACGGTGTTCAGGGAACAGCAGAGAGCCACGGTGTTCAGGGAACAGCAGAGAGCCACGGTGTTCAGGGAACAGCAGAGAGCCACGGTGTTCAGGGAACAGCAGAGAGCCACGGTGTTCAGGGAACAGCAGAGAGCCACGGTGTTCAGGGAACAGCAGAGAGCCACGGTGTTCAGGGAACAGCAGAGAGCCACGGTGTTCAGGGAACAGCAGAGAGCCACGGTGTTCAGGGAACAGCAGAGAGCCACGGTGTTCAGGGAACAGCAGAGAGCCACGGTGTTCAGGGAACAGCAGAGAGCCACGGTGTTCAGGGAACAGCAGAGAGCCACGGTGTTCAGGGAACAGCAGAGAGCCACGGTGTTCAGGGAACAGCAGAGAGCCACGGTGTTCAGGGAACAGCAGAGAGCCACGGTGTTCAGGGAACAGCAGAGAGCCACGGTGTTCAGGGAACAGCAGAGAGCCACGGTGTTCAGGGAACAGCAGAGAGCCACGGTGTTCAGGGAACAGCAGAGAGCCACGGTGTTCAGGGAACAGCAGAGAGCCACGGTGTTCAGGGAACAGCAGAGAGCCACGGTGTTCAGGGAACAGCAGAGAGCCACAGTGTGAACACTTATTTTAACTTAATATAATACATCAATAAAATCAATTTAGCCTCAAGTAAATAATGAAACATGTTCAATTTGGTTTAAATAATGCAAAAACAAAGTGTTGGAGAAGAAAGTAAAAGTGCAATATGTGCCATGTAAGAAAGCTAACGTTTCAGTTCCTTGCTCAGAACATGAGAACATATGAAAGCTGGTGGTTCCTTTTAACATGAGTCTTCAATATTCCCAGGTAAGAAGTTTTAGGTTGTAGTTATTATAGGACTATTTCCCTCTCTACCATTTGTATTTCATATACCTTTGACTATTGGATGTACTTATAGGCACTTTAGTATTGCCAGTGTAACAGTATAGCTTCCGTCCCTCTCCTCGCTCCTCCCTGGGCTCGAACCAGCAACACAACGACAATTGGCGCACGCTAACTAGCTAGCCATTTCACTTCGGTTACACCAGCCTCACCTCGGGAGTTGATAGGCTTGAATTCATAAACAGCGCAATGCTTGACGCACAATGAAGAGCTGCTGGCAAAACACATGAAAGAGCTGTTTGAATGAATGTTTACGTGCCTGCTTCTGCCTACCACCAGCTCAGTCAGATACTTAGATGCTTGTCCCTATTCTCTACATGGGACGCTGGTCAAAAGTAGTGGTCTATTAATGCATGAGGTAGTGTGTATTGATGAGGGAAGAAAAACAATTTGAATCAATTTTAGAATTGGGCTGTAACGTAACAAAATGTGGAAAAAGTCAAGGGGTCTGAATACTTTCCGAATGCACTGTGTATACTGTAACCCTTTCGGCCATGATATTACTGTGTGTGTGTGTGTATAACCCTGTCTCCTCTCTCTCCTCTATAGGCCATGAATATATACTGTATAACCCTCAACGGCCCGGCACCATGGGGCTTCAGACTTCAGGGGGGGAAGGACTTCAGCATGCCCCTGACTGTGTCCAGGGTAAGCTTGGTGTGTGTGTGTTGTACTGTTCCGTATTTTACGAATTTGTCTTAGCAAGTTGCTAAAATAAGTTGTTAGCCGCTAATGCTAATCGCTAGTTAGCTGGCTAGCTAATACTGATACCAGTGCTGGTGTAGGCCTAAATCAGTATTTTTGTGCAACAGTATCTTCTAAATCAGAATGGAATAGGTGAAGCATGAAGTCAGAGAAAACGTTTAATGTAGCCAAAGATTATAGGGTCCCATTCCCCTGCGGAAACACTGATCAACACTTTGGTTCCTACCCTGTCACAATAACACCTACTACTATTCTAATTCTATGAGCCTCCTGGCTTTTTCATTGGTTGTCATGTCAAACAACACTGTATTCAAAATACCCACTATTACATTCTAACTATACTGTGTAGGGAATAGGATGGTGTTAGGGATGTACACAATGTGTATGATGTCAGAAGTCTCTGAGTCGCTCCACTTCTCTCTGTCCTCAAAAGGACAGGCCTGGCTTAGTCTATGAACATCTTGTTACTGTATTAGGGTCACTGTATCTTAGCTAAATCAATTGTCCGTAGCTAAAACGGTGTGTCTGATTTTTGTTCAATAGTCAGTCGTTTTATGAACTGAGTGACACACAGAACAGGGTTTACACACACACACACACACACACACACTCTCTCACTCAAAGGTCTATGTGTCATCCTGTGGAGGGAACAGCTAAGTCAGCCTGTCAGTACACGCACTCTGTGGTTCTTCCTACCTCTCTTCTACCTGCTCTCCCGCTCGCCCTCTCGCCTGCCCTCTCTCCCGCCCGACATCCCTCTCTCCCGCCTGACTTTCGCCTGCCCTCTCTCCCGCCCGACATCCCTCTCTCCCGCCCGACATCCCTCTCTCCCGCCCGACATCCCTCTCTCCCGCCCGACATCCCTCTCTCCGCCCGACATCCCTCTCTCCCGCCCGACATCCCCTCTCTCGACATCCCTCTCCCCGCCCGCCCTCTCGCCTGCCCGACATCCCTCTCTCCCGCCCGCCCTCTCTCCCGCCCGACATCCCTCTCTCGCCCGACATCCCTCTCTCCCGCCCGACATCCCTCTCTCCCGCCCGCCCTCTCTCCCGCCCCGACATCCCTCTCTCCCGCCTGCCCTCTCGCCCGCCTGCCCTCTCGCCCGCCTGCCCTCTCGCCCGCCTGCCCCTCTCCGCCCGCCTGCCCTCTCTCCCGCCCCGACATCCCTCTCTCCCGCCCCGACATCCCTCTCTCCCGCCTGCCCTCTCTCCGCCCGACATCCCTCTCTCCCGCCCGACATCCCTCTCTCCCGCCCGCCTGCCCTCTCGCCTGCCCTCTCTCCCGCCCGCCCTCTCGCCTGCCCTCTCTCCCGCCCGCCCTCTCTCCCACTCGCCCTCTCGCCTGCCCTCTCTCCCGCCCGCCCTCTCTCCGCCCGCCTCTCTCCCGCCCGCCCTCTCTCCCGCCCCCTCTCCCGCCCGCCTCTCTCCCCGCCCCTCTCCCGCCCGCCGCCCTCTCGACCGCCCGCCCGCCCTCTCGACCGCCCGCCCGCCCTCTCTCCCGCCCGCCCTCTCCCGCCCGCTCTCTCTCCCGCCGCCTTCTCGCCTGCCCTCCTCCCCGCCTCTCTCGACTGCCCTCTCTCCCGCCCGCCTTCTCGACTGCCCTCTCCCGCCCGCCTTCTCGCCTGCCCTCTCTCCCACTCGCCTTCGCGCCTGCCCTCTCTCCCACTCGCCCTCTCGCCTGCCCTCTCTCCCGCCCGCCTCTCTCCCGCCCTCTCTCCCGCCCGCCCCTCTCTCCGCCCGCCCCGCCCTCTCGACCGCCCCCCGCCCTCTCTCCCGCCCGCCCGCCCCGCCCTCTCTCCCGCCTCTCTCCCGCCCTCTCTCCCACTCGCCTTCTCGCCTGCCCTCTCTCCCACTCGCCCTCCGCCTGCCCTCTCTCCCGCCCGCCTTCTCGCCTGCCCTCTCCCCACTCGCCTTCTCGCCTGCCCTCTCCCCACTCGCCCTCTCGCCTGCCCTCTCTCTCGCCTGCCCTCTCTCCCCCCCTCTCTCTCCCACTCGCCCTCTCGCCTGCCCTCTCTCCCGCCCCGACATCCCTCTCTCTCTCCCGCCTGCCCTCTCTCCCGCCCGACATCCCTCTCTCTCGCCTGCCCTCTCGCCTGCCCTCTCTCCCGCCCGCCCTCTCTCCCGCCCTCTCTCTCTCCCGCCCGCCTTCTCGCCCGCCCTCTCTCCCGCTCGCCTTCTCGCCCGCCCTCTCTCCCGCTCGCCTTCCCGCCCGCCCTCTCCACTCGCCTTCTCGCCTGCCCTCTCTCCCCGCCTGCCCTCTCTCCCGCCCTCTCTCTCTCCCGCCCGCCTTCGCCCCCCCCCTCTCTCCCGCTCGCCTTCTCGCCTGCCCTCTCTCCCGCCCGACATCCCTCTCTCTCGCCTGCCCTCTCGCCTGCCCTCTCTCCCCCCGCCCTCTCTCCCGCCCTCCTCTCTCTCCCGCCCGCCTTCTCGCCCGCCTCTCTCCCGCCCGCCTTCTCGCCCCCTCTCTCCCGCTCCGCCTTCTCGCCCGCCCCTCTCTCCCGCGCCGCCTTCTCGCCTGCCCTCTCCCACTCGCCCTCTCGCCTGCCCTCTCTCCCACTCGCCCTCTCGCCTGCCCTCTCTCCCCGCCTGCCCTCTCTCCCGCCCTCTCTCTCTCCCACTCGCCCTCTCGCCTGCCCTCTCGCCCCCCCCTCTCTCTCCCGCCCGCCTTCTCGCCTGCCCTCTCTCCCGCCCGACATCCCTCTCTCCCGCCCGCCCTCTCGCCTGCCCTCTCTCCCGCCCGCCCTCTCGCCTGCCCTCTCTCCCGCTCGCCCTCTCGCCTGCCCTCTCTCCCGCCCTCTCTCTCTCCCGCTCGCTCTCTCGCCCGCCCTCTCTCCCGCTCGCCCTCTCGCCTGCCCTCACTCAGTACCATCTGTTTCCTCTGGATCTGTGACAGGATTGTCTCTACAAACCGCACCAAACGGAGTCCTTTGGGATCAGGCCTACGCTCAGATATTTAAGTCTTGTCTGGTCGATAAGCTGTTGGTCAACCAAGATTTAATTTTGTTGTCAAGCAGTCACAAATAGATGTTTTTCATGGCACACGAAACACCTGTCTCATTAAGACTAATCCATTGGGGAGGTCGTGGGGAGGTCGCGGTCCATGAAGGAGTGTGGCTGAGATGCCTTTCGAGAGTCTTTCCATTTTTATGCGTATTCATTGTTTCATAACTTCCTCGTGTCAATTGTTTGCCCTTTTGATTGACAGATCAACACTATCTAATCTCTCACCAGTAGTAGCTACATTTACTGTGAATTCCCATATCTAATATACACTGCTCAAAACAAAATAAAGGGAACACTTAAACAACACAATGTAACTCCAAGTCAATCACACTTCTGTGAAATCAAACTGTCCACTTAGGAAGCAACACTGATTGACGATACATTTCAATAAAGGAGGTGGTTCTGAAAAAAAGTATTTAACAAGAATATTTCATTCATTCAGATCTAGGATGTGTTATTTTAGTGTTCCCTTAATTTTTTTGAGCAGTGTATAATGTTGGTTTGGTTACTGTCATTTCTGCTGAATGCTTTCAGTTTGTTATTAGTCGTTTTACTGTTGTCATTGTCTGATTGGGGTGTCGTTGTTGAGTAAAGGACGGGGTGGGGACGGGGACAATTAGAATAAATTATTTATATAAAAAATGGAACTGACCGCCTCTCGATGGGTGGGGACGGACCGCCCCGGGACGGGTGGGGACGGACCGCCTCGGACGGGGGACGACGGACGGACGGACGGACCGTCTCGGGGTGGGGGGGACGACCGGACCGCCTCGGGTGGGGGGACGGACCGACCGCCTCGGGAGGGGGGACGGACCGACCGTCTCGGGTGGGGGGGACGGACCGACCGTCTCGGGGGGGGGACCGCCTCGGGACGGGGACGGGTGGGGACGGACCGTCTCGGACGGGGACGGACGGACGGACGGACCGTCTCGGGGTGGGGGACGGACCGACCGTCTCGGGGTGGGGGGACGGACCGACCCTCTCGGGTGGGGGGACGGACCGGACCGTCTCGGGTGGGGACGGACCGGACCGTCTCGGGGTGGGGGGGGGGACGGAACGGACCGTCTCTGTTGCTATTACAGCTTGTACATTAGAATAAAGACATAATAACTGCTTAGAGGTTTGGTGTCTGGATGACTAATGGTTTGTCCCGGTCGTTCTCACTCACACAGAGGAACACTCACTCACTCACTCACTCACTCACTCACTCACTCACTCACTCACTCACTCACACAAATTGTTCTAAACCAATAGCAGGGGAACTGTCTATAAAGTCACTAATGGACCTTAAATCAGTTACCTGACAGATACAGCACCTATAATCCTCCTAATAAATCAGACCTCCTCCAAGCGACCGACTACATGAGCTGTAGGGACACAGCCAATGGTTTGTGGATCCGTAAATATAGTGATTGCTTAGCTTTGGGCCCCGTGGAGACACAGAGGTCCAGACATCTGGTTTCTATCTCCGAGCACATTTCACAGTGTTGAAATCAAACTCGTACGGAATCAGGAAATTACACATCAAGATAAATCAAATATATAATAAATAAAAGGGGTTGAGATTTGCGACTGGTTCCAGAGCTAGAGGTGTTATCATCAGGGGGTGGGGGGTCAGAGTTATCATCAGAGGTGTTATCATCAGGGGGTCAGGGGGTCAGAGCTAGAGGTGTTATCATCAGGGGGTGGGGGGTCAGAGCTAGAGGTGTATATCAGGGGGGTGGGGGTCAGAGCTAGGGTGATATCATCAGGGGGGGGGGTCAGAGCTAGAGGTGTTATCATCAGGGGTGGGGGGTCAGAGCTAGAGGTGTTATCATCAGGGGTGGGGGGGGTCTAGGGTGATATCATCAGGGGGTGGGGGGGTCAGAGCTAGAGGTGATATCATCAGGGGGTGGGGGGGTCAGAGCTAGAGGTGATATCATCAGGGGGTGGGGGGTCAGAGCTAGAGGTGATATCATCAGGGGGTGGGGGGTCAGAGCTAGAGGTGATATCATCAGGGGTGGGGGGTCAGAGCTAGAGGTGTTATCATCAGGGGGTGGGGGGGGTCAGAGCTAGAGGTGTATCATCAGGGGGTGGGGGGTCAGAGCTAGGGTGTTATCATCAGGGGGGGGGGTCAGAGCTAGAGGTGTTATCATCAGGGGGGGGGGGTGGGGGTCAGAGCTAGAGGTGTTATCATCAGGGGGTGGGGGGTCAGAGCTAGAGGTGTTATCATCAGGGGTGGGGGGGGTCAGAGCTAGAGGTGTTATATCATCAGGGGGTGGGGGGTCAGAGCTAGAGGTGTTATCATCAGAGGTGGGGGTGGGGGGGTCAGAGCTAGAGGTGTTATCATCAGGGGGTGGGGGGTCAGAGGTGCTAGAGGTGATATCATCAGGGGTGGGGGGTGTTATCATCAGCTAGGGTGTCAGGGGTGGGGGGTCAGAGCTAGAGGTGTTATCATCAGGGGGTGGGGGGGTCAGAGCTAGAGGTGTTATATCATCAGGGTGTCAGGGGGGGGGGTCAGAGCTAGAGGTGTTATCATCAGGGGGTGGGGGTCAGAGCTAGAGGTGTTATCATCAGGGGGTGGGGGGTCAGAGCTAGAGGTGTTATCATCAGGGGGTGGGGGTCAGAGCTAGAGGTGTTATCATCAGGGGTGGGGGGGTCAGAGCTAGAGGTGTTATCATCAGGGGGTGGGGTCAGGTCAGAGGGTGGTGGGGGGTCTAGAGGTGTTATCATCAGGGGGTGGGGGGGTCAGAGCTAGAGGTGTTATCATCAGGGGGTGGGGGGTCAGAGCTAGAGGTGTTATCATCAGGGGTGGGGGGTCAGAGCTAGAGGTGTTATCAGGGGGTGGGGGGTCAGGGGTGTTATCATCAGGGGTGGGGGGTCAGCTAGAGGTGTTATCATCAGGGTGGGGGGGGTGAGGTGTTATCATCAGGGGGGGTGGGGGGTCAGAGCTAGAGGTGTTATCATCAGGGGGTGGGGGGTCAGAGCTAGAGGTGTTATCATCAGGGGTGGGGGGTCAGAGCTAGAGGTGTTATCATCAGGGGGTGGGGGGTCAGAGCTAGAGGTGTTATCATCAGGGGTGGGGGGTCAGAGCTAGAGGTGTTATCATCAGGGGTGGGGGGTCAGAGCTAGAGGTGTTATCATCAGGGGTGGGGGGTCAGAGCTAGAGGTGTTATCATCAGGGGGTGGGGGGTCAGAGAGCTCAGAGGTGTTATCATCAGGGGTGGGGGGTCAGAGCTAGAGGTGTTATCATCAGGGGGTGGGGGGTCAGAGCTAGAGGTGTTATCATCAGGGGGTGGGGGGTCAGAGCTAGAGGTGTTATCATCAGGGGGTGGGGGGGTCAGAGCTAGAGGTGTTATCATCAGGGGTGGGGGGTCAGAGCTAGAGGTGTTATCATCAGGGGGTGGGGGGTCAGAGCTAGAGGTGTTATCATCAGGGGTGGGGGGTCAGAGCTAGAGGTGTTATCATCAGGGGGTGGGGGGGGTCAGAGCTAGAGGTGATATCATCAGGGGTGGGGGGTCAGAGCTAGAGGTGTTATCATCAGGGGTGGGGGGGTCAGAGCTAGAGGTGTTATCATCAGGGGTGGGGGTCAGAGCTAGAGGTGTTATCATCAGGGGGTGGGTCAGAGCTAGAGGTGTTATCATCAGCTAGGGTGTTATCATCAGGGGTGGGGGGTCAGAGCTAGAGGTGTTATCATCAGGGGGTGGGGGGTCAGAGCTAGAGGTGTTATCATCAGGGGGTGGGGGGTCAGAGCTAGAGGTGTTATCATCAGGGGTGGGGGGTCAGAGCAGAGGTGATATCATCAGGGGGTGGGGGGTCAGAGCTAGAGGTGTTATCATCAGGGGGGGGGGGTCAGAGCTAGAGGTGTTATCATCAGGGGTGGGGGGTCAGAGGAGGTGTTATCATCAGAGCTAGAGGTGATATCATCAGGGGGTGGGGGGGTCAGAGCTAGAGGTGTTATCATCAGGGGGTGGGGGGTCAGAGCTAGAGGTGTTATCATCAGGGGGTGGGGGGGGTCAGAGCTAGAGGTGTTATCATCAGGGGGTGGGGGGTCAGAGCTAGAGGTGTTATATCAGGGGTGGGGGGTCAGAGGGGTGGAGGGGTCAGAGCTATCAGGTGTTATCATCAGGGGTGGGGGTCAGAGCTAGAGGTGATATCATCAGGGGTGGGGGTCAGAGCTAGAGATGTTATCATCAGGGGTGGGGGTCAGAGCTAGAGGTGTTATCATCAGGGGGTGGGGGGGGTCAGAGCTAGAGGTGATGTCATCAGGGGGTGGGGGGGGTCAGAGCTAGAGGTGATATCATCAGGGGTGGGGGGTCAGAGCTAGAGGTGTTATCATCAGGTGTCAGAGCTATCATCAGGGGGTGGGGGGTCAGAGCTAGAGGTGTTATCATCAGGGGGTGGGGGGGTCAGAGCTAGAGGTGATATCATCAGGGGGTGGGGGGTCAGAGCTAGAGGTGTTATCATCAGGGGTGGGGGGGTCAGAGCTAGAGAGGTGTTATCATCAGGGGGTGGGGGGTCAGAGCTAGAGGTGATATCATCAGGGGTGGGGGGTCAGAGCTAGAGGTGTTATCATCAGGGGGTGGGGGGTGGGGGGTCAGAGAGCTAGAGGTGTTATCATCAGGGGGTGGGGGGTCAGAGCTAGAGGTGTTATCATCAGGGGGGTGGGGGGTCAGGGGGTCAGGGGGGGGGGTCAGAGCTAGAGTGATATCATCAGGGGGGGGGGTGTGTTATCATCAGGGGGTGGGGGGTCAGAGCTAGAGGTGTTATCATCAGGGGTGGGGTCAGAGCTAGGGTGTTATCATCAGGGGGTGGGGGGTCAGAGCTAGAGGTGTTATCATCAGGGGGTGGGGGGTCAGAGCTAGAGGTGTTATCAGGGGTGGGGGGGGTCAGGGGGTGGGGGGCAGAGCTAGAGGTGTTATCATCGGGGGGAGGGGGTCAGAACTAGAGGTGATATCATCGGGGGGGGGGGTCAGAGCTAGAGGTGTTATCATCAGGGGGTGGGGGGGTCAGAGCTAGAGGTGTTATCATCAGGGGGTGGGGGGTCAGAGCTAGAGGTGATGTCATCAGGGTGGGGGGTCAGAGCTAGAGGTGTTATCATCGGGGGAGGGGGGTCAGAGGTAGAGGTGATGTATAGGATGAAGGAAGGCTGGTTAATGAATAGGATGAAGGAAGGCCGGTTAATGAATAGGATGAAGGAAGGCTGGTTAATGAATAGGATGAAGGAAGGCTGGTTAATGAATAGGATGAAGGAAGGCTGGTTAATGAATAGGATGAAGGAAGGCTGGTTAATGAATAGGATGAAGGAAGGCTGGTTAATGAATAGGATGAAGGAAGGCTGGTTAATGAATAGGATGAAGGAAGGCTGGTTAATGAATAGGATGAAGGAAGGCTGGTTAATGAATAGGATGAAGGAAGGCTGGTTAATGAATAGGATGAAGGAAGGCTGGTTAATGAATAGGATGAAGGCTGTTTTTTAGCTGGTTAATGAATAGGATGAAGGCTGGTTTTTAGCTGGTTAATGAATAGGATGAAGGCTGTTTTTTATCTGGTTAATGTGAATGACTTTACATTACATTACTATCAAAACTCGGATCACATTTTATTTGTCACATATAATTGGTGAACAACAAGTGTACACTAACAGTGAAGTCAGTTACATACGGGTCCTTCACAACCATGTAGAGAGAAAGACGATACACATTATATCAACCACTGTTGTACTCTGTGTTAATGCTAGGTGTTCTCACTGATAGATACTGGCCCCTAGAGCTCTGTGTTAATGCTAGGTGTTCTCACTGATATAGATACTGGCCCCTAGAGCTCTGTGTTAATGCTAGGTGTTCTCACTGATAGATACTGGCCCCTAGAGCTCTGTGTTAATGCTAGGTGTTCTCACTGATAGATACTGGCCCCTAGAGCTCTGTGTTAATGCTAGGTGTTCTCACTGATGGATACTGGCCTCTAGAGCTCTGCGTTAATGCTAGGTGTTCTCACTGATATATACTGGCCCCTAGAGCTCTGTGTTAATGCCAGGTGTTCTCACTGATATATACTGGCCCCTAGAGCTCTGTGTTAATGCTAGGTGTTCTCACTGATATATACTGGCCCCTAGAGCTCTGTGTTAATGCTAGGTGTCCTCACTGATATATACTGGCCCCTAGAGCTCTGTGTTAATGCTAGGTGTTCTCACTGATATATACTGGCCCCTAGAGCTCTGTGTTAATGCTAGGTGTCCTCACTGATATATACTGGCCCCTAGAGCTCTGTGTTAATGCTAGGTGTCCTCACTGATATATACTGGCCCCTAGAGCTCTGTGTTAATGCTAGGTGTCTTCACTGATATATACTGGCCCCTAGAGCTCTGTGTTAATGCTAGGTGTTCTCACTGATAGATACTGGCCCCTAGAGCTCTGTGTTAATGCTAGGTGTTCTCACTGATATCTACTGGCCCCTAGAGCTCTGTGTTAATGCTAGGTGTCCTCACTGATATATACTGGCCCCTAGAGCTCTGTGTTAATGCTAGGTGTTCTCACTGATATCTACTGGCCCCTAGAGCTCTGTGTTAATGCTAGGTGTCCTCACTGATATATACTGGCCCCTAGAGCTCTGTGTTAATGCTAGGTGTTCTCACTGATATATACTGGCCCCTACACCTTTTTTCTTTTTACAAAGGAAAGGTCTTAAATAAAAGCCTTCACCATCTGGTTAAACCTGAATGACTCATGTTATGAATCACTTACACACTGACATGGCTGTTTTCTCCTTGACTTACTGCTAGGAGCTGACACTGTGGTGTATACGTCTAGCAATAGGCTTTGTTACAAAGGACTGGTTCATGTAAATGTGTTGTGAATCACTATCAGAACTATATTTACCTTGAGTTAGTGCTACAGTATCTATTGTCACTGCGGTGGATACTGGAGCCTTACAGCAGCCAGCAAGGCTCTACTTTCCATTTCTCAGAGGGATATTAATGGGTTTCCATCAGCTGTGCTGTGAGTGATGTAAGGAGAAGCTGGCTAGCTGTGTGTCTCCGAGGGCCAGAGCTCAGCCCTGAACAACCTGGACTCAGGGATAGACATAACATCGTAAACGTAAATCCGGGGGCGCTCCATTCACTTTGAAATGTCACAAATGACAATTGGTATGATCCACTATATATCAAGTACACTAGAATGAGACCGGTATGTGGATCTTCAAGTTTACATTTTTCACTTTTATTTAACCAGGTAGGTGTCACAGGAATGTCATAATTCCCATATGTGTACATGAATTAAAAACACTGTCTGTTTCTAAGAATTTGTAAGATGCTTATTTGTATAAAATAGACAGGGACCAGTCTTATCAGAAATAGATAATAGTATTTATTCTCGGAGCGCGCTGCCATGTAACCACGAACAACAGTTTATATACAACATATGACGTCATAGGTTATAAAATGTCCTTCCTCCTATCGACCAGGACAAAGCAGGTTCAAAAGTTTATTCCAACCTCCTAGTGCACACACACACACACACACATCAAGATTAACTTCTGAAGTCTCACCACCATCTATCACTATTCAGCAGACAGTTCCAGATAATGGAAAACCGGGAGACACTCGCTGACTTATCTAAACATCCCAGAGCTAAATTGATTTGGTTCAACCATAGGTTAATGACCCTCTCTGCTTACTTAACCCACAACCCATTCCTCCCCAACCTAGTTGGAATGGTGTTTATTATGTTTAATTACTCCTTGTTCATGTTGCATAATCCCTTCCTTATGAACTAACTTTATTCATCAGATATTGTAAAACAGGGTAGAGTTTGAGTAGTTATAGTTCTATTTAAATGTAGATATTTTTTAGTCATTATTCATAAAATTCCTATCAGTAGGCTAGTTGAGAACAAGTTCTCATTTACAACTGCGACCTGGCCAAGATAAAGCAAAGCAGTGTGAACAGACAACACAGAGTTACACATGGAGTAAACAATAAACAAGTCAATAACACAATAAACAAGCCAATAACACAATAAACAAGTCAATGACACAGTAGAAAAAAGAAAGTCTATATACATTGTGTGCAAAAGGCATGAGGAGGTAGGCAATAAATAGGCCATAGGAGCGAATAATTACAATTTAGCAGATTAACACTGGAGTGATAAATGAGCAGATGATGATGTGCAAGTAGAGATACTGGTGTGCAAAAGAGCAGAAAAGTAAGTAAAATAAAAACAGTATGGGGATGAGGTAGGTAGATTGGGTGGGCTATATACAAAGAGATTTTACAGTTTGGGGGGTGGGCGCTGTTGGCCGGGGTTGGAGTAGCCAGGAGGAAGGCATGGCCAGCAGTTGAGAGATGCTTATTGAAATGTTCAATTATCATGGATTTATCAGTGGTGTTACCTAGCCTCAGTGCAGTGGGCAGCTGGGAGGAGACGCTCTTGTTCTCCATGGACTTTACAGTGTCCCAAAACGTTTTTGTGTTAGAGCTAAAGGATGTGAATTTCTGCTTGAAAAGGCCAGCCTTTGCTTTCCTGACTGACTGCGTGTATTGGTTCCTGCCTTCCCTGAACAGTTGCATATCGCGGGGACTATTCAATGCTAGGATACCCGGGACAGGTCGATTTAGAAAGGTCTGCTCGCAGAAGTGTTTTAGGGAGAGTTTGACAGTGATGAGGGGTGGTCGTTTGACAGCGGATACAGGCAATGAGGCAGTGATCGCTGAGATCCTGATTGAAAACAGCGGAGGTGTATTTGGAGGGCAAGTTGGTCAGGATAATGTCTATGAGGGTGCCCATGTTTACGGATTTAGGGTTGTACCTGGCGGGTTCCTTGATGATTTGTGTGAGATTGAGGGCATCTAGCTTCGATTGTAGGACGGCCGGGGTGTTAGGTATATCCCAGTTTAGGTCACCTAACAGAACGAACTCTGAAGCTAGATGAGGGGCGATCAATTCACAAATGGTGTCCAGGGCACAGCTGGGAGCTGAGGGGGGTTCATAGCAGGCGACAACAGTGAGAGACTTATTTCTGGAGAGGTTAATTTTTAAAATTAGAAGTTCAAACTGTTTGGGTATAGACCTGGAAAGTATGACATTACTTTGCAGGCTATCTCTGTAGTAGATTGCAACTCCTCCCCCTTTAGCAGTTCTATCTCGATGGAAAATGTTGTCGTTGGGGATGGAAATCTCAGAATTGTTGGTGGCCTTCCTGAGCCAGGATTCAGACACAGCAAGGACATCAGGGTTGGCAGAGTGGGCTAAAGCAGTGAGTAAAACAAACTTAGGGAGTAGGCTTCTGATGTTTAACATGCATGAAATCAAGGCTTTTTCCATCACAGAAGTCAACAAATGAGGGTGCCTGGGGACACGCAGGGCCTGGTTTTACCTCCACATCACCCGAGGAACAGAGGAGGAGTAGGATGAGGGTACGGCTAAAGGCTATCAACTGGTCGCCTAGAGCGTTGGGGACAAAGAATAAAAGGAACAGATTTCTGGGTGTAGTGGAATAGATTCAGGGCATAATGTGCAGACAGGGGTATGGTGGGGTGAGCCCAGGCACAGGGTGATGATAAGAGAGGTTGTATCTCTGGATAAGCTGGTTATAATGGGTGAGGTCACCGCATGTGTGGGGAGTGGGACAAAGGAGGTATAATGAGTGGAACTAGGGGCTCCATTGTAAACTAAAACAATGACTAACCTAAACAGTATGCAAGGCATATGAGAGAGACATACAGCGAGGCATAAAGTAATCACAGGTGTTGATTTGGAGAGCTAGCTAAGACAACGGGTGAGACAACAACAGCTAATCAGCTAACACAACAACAGGTAAAATGGCGATGACTAGGCAGAGAGGGTCGGTTAACTACACACAGAGCCTGAGTGACTGAGTCAGAGCCTAAGTTCGCGGCTGGGGCCGACAGATATTCAAAGTGATCATAGGGTCCAGGGGGCAGCAATAGATGGAACAGGGAAGCCGCGGAGTAGTCGCTAGCACGCGGGCGACACAGCGTTTAAAGTTAGTAGCCCGGGGCTAGTAGAAGCGTCTGCTCCGACGTCCTTCGGAGGCCGGTTGAAGGCACAGCAGATGGAGTATTCGTCGGCAGACCTGGCGTGGTGGTGCGGCGGGGCGCCGTGTCGACTAAGGATCCAAGCCAGATGGCGAAAGAGGTGTTGTAATTTAGTCTTCTATCCGGGAGATGCGCCTGGCTCACGGCTAACTGGTGCTAGCTTCGTGGCAGTGGCATTAGCCACTATAGCCACTCGGTAGCAGCGGTGATCCAGTGCCAAGGTCCAGAGCCTTTGGCAAGAATACGGTGGAGTAGTGGGCTCTAGCCGTGTTTGGGTGGAGTCCGAGGGGAACAACTGAGTAGGCCGGTGGATTCAGTTATTTCAGCCCCACCCATTTTTATGACAGGTGTACACCAATCGAGCACACAGCCATGTAATCTCCATAGAGAAACATTGGCAGTAGAATGGCCTTACTGAGGAGCTCAGTGACTTTCAACGTGGCACCGTCATAGGATGGCAGCTTTCCAACAAATCAGTTCGTCAAATTTCTGCCCTGCTAGTGCTGCCCTGCTAGAGCTGCCCTGCTAGAGCTGCCCTGCTAGAGCTGCCCTGCTAGTGCTGCCCTGCTAGTGCTGCCCTGCTAGAGCTGCCCTGCTAGAGCTGCCCTGCTAGTGCTGCCCTGCTAGTGCTGCCCTGCTAGTGCTGCCCTGCTAGAGCTGCCCTGCTAGTGCTGCCCTGCTAGTGCTGCCCTGCTAGTGCTGCCCTGCTAGTGCTGCCCTGGTCAACTATAAGTGCTAAGTGGAAACGTCTATGAGCAACAACGGCTCGGCCATAAAATGGTAGGCCACCAGCTCACAAAACGGGACCGCCAAGTGCTGAAGGGCGAAAACATCATCTGTCCATGGCTGCAAGTACAGTTAGTTAATACTGGGAAGGAGACTAGGAGAGGAGACACCCCACAACAGTTAGTTAATACTGGGAAGGAGACTAGGAGAGGAGACACCCCACAACAGTTAGTTAATACTGGGAAGGAGACTAGGAGAGGAGACACCCCACAACAGTTAGTTAATACTGGGAAGGAGACTAGAGAGGAGACACCCCACAACAGTTAGTTAATACTGGGAAGGAGACTAGGAGAGGAGACACCCCACAACAGTTAGTTAATACTGGGAAGGAGACTAGGAGAGGAGACACCCCACAACAGTTAGTTAATACTGGGAAGGAGACTAGGAGAGGAGACACCCCACAACAGTTAGTTAATACTGGGAAGGAGACTAGGAGAGGAGACACCCCACAACAGTTAGTTAATACTGGGAAGGAGACTAGGAGAGAGGAGACACCCCACAACAGTTAGTTAATACTGGGAAGGAGACTAGGAGAGGAGACACCCCACAACAGTTAGTTAATACTGGGAAGGAGACTAGGAGAGGAGACACCCCACAACAGTTAGTTAATACTGGGAAGGAGACTAGGAGAGGAGACACCCCACAACAGTTAGTTAATACTGGGAAGGAGACTAGGAGAGGAGACACCCCACAACAGTTAGTTAATACTGGGAAGGAGACTAGAGAGGAGACACCCCACAACAGTTAGTTAATACTGGGAAGGAGACTAGGAGAGGAGACACCCCACAACAGTTAGTTAATACTGGGAAGGAGACTAGGAGAGGAGACACCCCACAACAGTTAGTTAATACTGGGAAGGAGACTAGGAGAGGAGACGACACACCCCAGTACACACTCCTACTCTGCTGCCTCTCTCCCTGCTTGACTCATTCTCTCTAATCACTCTCTATCTCTCACCGTCCCTCTGTTTTACCTCGTCACTACTGGTGTCTATTATAATTTGCTCTGCTAGGTCTTACTGTCTCTACTGGTGTCTATTATAACCTGCTCTGCTTTACTGTCTCTACTGGTGTCTATTATAATCTGCTCTGCTTTACTGTCTCTACTGGTGTCTATTATAATCTGCTCTGCTTTACTGTCTCTACTGGTGTCTATAACCTGCTCTGCTAGGTCTTACTGTCTCTACTGGTGTCTATTATAATCTGCTCTGCTAGGTCTTACTGTCTCTACTGGTGTCTATTATAACCTGCTCTGCTAGGTCTTACTGTCTCTACTGGTGTCTATTATAACCTGCTCTGCTAGGTCTTACTGTCTCTACTGGTGTCTATTATAACCTGCTCTGCTAGGTCTTACTGTCTCTACTGGTGTCTATTATAACCTGCTCTGCTAGGTCTTACTGTCTCTACTGGTGTCTATTATAATCTGCTCTGCTAGGTCTTACTGTCTCTACTGGTGTCTATTATACCCTGCTCTGCTTTACTGTCTCTACTAGTGTCTATTATAATCTGCTCTGCTAGGTCTTACTGTCTCTACTGGTGTCTATTATAACCTGCTCTGCTAGGTCTTACTGTCTCTACTGGTGTCTATTATAATCTCCTCTGCTAGGTCTTACTGTCTCTACTGGTGTCTATTATAACCTGCTCTGCTAGGTCTTACAGTCTCTACTGGTGTCTATTATTACCTGTTCTGCTAGGCTTTACTGTCTCTACTGGTGTCTATTATAACCTGCTCTGCTAGGTCTTACTGTCTCTACTGGTGTCTATTATTACCTGCTCTGCTAGGTCTTACTGTCTCTACTGGTGTCTATTATAATCTGCTCTGCTTTACTGTCTCTACTGGTGTCTATTATACTCTGCTCTGCTAGGTCTTACTGTCTCTACTGGTGTCTATTATTACCTGCTCTGGTAGGTCTTACTGTCTCTACTGGTGTCTATTATAATCTGCTTTACTGTCTCTACTGGTGTCTATTATAATCTGCTCTGCTAGGTCTTACTGTCTCTACTGGTGTCTATTATACTCTGCTCTGCTAGGTCTTACTGTCTCTACTGGTGTCTATTATTACCTGCTCTGCAAGGTCTTACTGTCTCTACTGGTGTCTATTATAATCTGCTCTGCTTTACTGTCTCTACTGGTGTCTATTATAATCTGCTCTGCTAGGTCTTACTGTCTCTACTGGTGTCTATTATAACCTGCTCTGCTAGGTCTTACTGTCTCTACTGGTGTCTATTATAATCTCCTCTGCTAGGTCTTACTGTCTCTACTGGTGTCTATTATAACCTGCTCTGCTAGGTCTTACAGTCTACTGGTGTCTATTATTACCTGTTCTGCTAGGCTTTACTGTCTCTACTGGTGTCTATTATAAGCTGCTCTGCTAGGTCTTACTGTCTCTCCTGGTGTATATTATAATCTGCTCTGCTAGGTCTTACTGTCTCTACTGGTGTCTATTATAACCTGCTAGGTCTTACTGTCTCTACTGGTGTCCATTATAATCTGCTCTGCTAGGTCTTACTGTCTCTCCTGGTGTCTATTATAATCTGCTCTGCTAGGCCTTACTGTCTCTACTGGTGTCTATTATAACCTGCTGTTTTACTGTCTCTACTGGTGTCCATAATAACCTGCTCTGCCTCACTCAGTGCGTGTCAAATCGCACCCTATTCACTATATAGTGCACTTTGTTTGACCAGGATAGGGTGCCATTTCAGACACAACGACTTACACTGCTGTAGCAGGCCTGGCAGGGTCGTGACTCTGAGTTCACATATGCAGCTTTTACCCTGCTTTGTGTTGTGTTGTAGCTCATGCTTGATTTATAATCTACGATAACCGATGAGTCGTGCTGCTAGCTAATGTCATCTACGGGAACCGATGAGTCGTGCTGCTAGCTACTGTCATCTACGGGAACCGATGAGTCGTGCTGCTAGCTAATGTCATCTACGGGAACCGATGAGTCGTCCTGCTAGCTAATGTCATCTACGGGAACTGATGAGTCGTGCTGCTAGCTAATGTCATCTACGGGAACCGATGAGTCGTCCTGCTAGCTAATGTCATCTACGGGAACCGATGAGTCGTCCTGCTAGCTAATGTCATCTACGGGAACCGATGAGTCGTGCTGCTAGCTAATGTCATCTACGGGAACCGATGAGTCGTGCTGCTAGCTGCTGTCATCTACGGGAACCGATGAGTCGTCCTGCTAGCTAATGTCATCTACGGGAACTGATGAGTCGTGCTGCTAGCTAATGTCATCTACGGTAACCGATGAGTCGTGCTGCTAGCTAATGTCATCTACGGGAACCGATGAGTCGTGCTGCTAGCTAATGTCATCTACGGGAACCGATGAGTCGTGCTGCTAGCTAATGTCATCTACGGGAACCGATGAGTCGTGCTGCTAGCTAATGTCATCTACGGTATACGATACAGTCTCAGTATGGGACACATCTGGTTTAGTGTATAGTTATCCAGCCTCTCTCTGCATTCCAAATGGCAACCTATTCGGGCCCATAGGACTCTAGTCAAAAGTAGTGCACTATGTAGGGAATAGGGAACTATGTAGGGAATAGGGTGCCATTTGGGGCGAAGGCGCTCTCTCTGTCTCATCGTGAGTTAACTTCACTTCAAAGCTTCGGTCCACATCTGTAGTGGATCACAAGAAGTGATGTCATAGTGGTAATTACAAACGCTTACCTCATGTCTTCAGTGTGGTGTTGGGAAATGTCTGGCTGACACACACACACACACACACACACACACACACACACACACACACACACACACAACTTGTCAGACAGATCCCTTCCCTCTACAGATCATTAGCTGGCGATAACAGACCCAGCCCAAACGTGAATCATCGTGATGACTTTGTATGTATATTTCGTCAATACAGTAGTTGACAGTGTTAAAAGGCCCTCTGGGGTCCGCTAGCTACTGGGAAGAGAAAGATAGGACACATCTCTGTTTACCTGTTATTTGTACATACTAGGCCCTAGACTGTTTCCGTGTGCACTTTCATCTCCCTGATCCTATTCTTAACCAATGTCTTCCCTTTGACTAGATATCCTCCTAGTCTTCCCTCTAGATCAGCCCTGTTACTGACTAGATATCCTCCTAGTCTTCCCTCTAGATCAGCCCTGTTACTGACTAGATATCATCCTAGCCTTCCCTCTAGATCAGCCCTGTTACTGACTAGATATCCTCCTAGTCTTCCCTCTAGATCAGCCCTGTTACTGACTAGATATCCCCCTAGTCTTCCCTCTAGATCAGCCCTGTTACTGACTAGATATCCCCCTAGTCTTCCCTCTAGATCAGCCCTGTTACTGACTAGATATCCCCCTAGTCTTCCCTCTAGATCAGCCCTGTTACTGAATAGATATCCCCCTAGTCTTCCCTCTAGATCAGCCCTGTTACTGACTAGATATCCCCCTAGTCTTCCCTCTAGATCAGCCCTGTTTCTGACTAGATATCCCCCTAGTCTTCCCTCTAGATCAGCCCTGTTACTGACTAGATATCCTCCTAGTCTCCCCTTTAGATCAGCCCTGTTACTGACTAGATATCCTCCTAGTCTTCCCTCTAGATCAGCCTTGTTACTGACTAGATATCCTCCTAGTCTTCCCTCTAGATCAGCCCTGTTACTGACTAGATATCCTTTAGATCAGCCCTGTTACTGACTAGATATCCTCATAGTCTTCCCTCTAGATCCGCCCTGTTACTGACTAGATATCCTCATAGTCTTCCCTCTAGATCAGCCCTGTTACTGACTAGATATCCTCCTAGTCTTCCCTCTAGATCAGCCCTGTTACTGACTAGATATCCTCCTAGTCTTCCCTCTAGATCAGCCCTGTTACTGACTAGATATCCTCATAGTCTTCCCTCTAGATCAGCCCTGTTACTGACTAGATATCATCCTAGTCTTCCCTCTAGATCAGCCCTGTTACTGACTAGATATCCTCCTAGTCTTCCCTCTAGATCAGCCCTGTTACTGACTAGATATCCTTTCCTCTAGATCAGCCCTGTTACTGACTAGATATCCTTTCCTCTAGATCAGCCCTGTTACTGACTAGATATCCTTTCCTCTAGATCAGCCCTGTTACTGACTAGATATCCTTTCCTCTAGATCAGCCCTGTTACAGACTAGATATCCTTTCTTCTAGATCAGCCCTGTTACTGACTAGATATCCTTCCCTTTAGATCAGCCCTGTTACTGACTAGATATCCTTTCCTCTAGATCAGCCCTGTTACTGACTAGATATCCTTTCCTCTAGATCAGCCCTGTTACTGACTAGATATCCTTTCCTTTAGATCAGCCCTGTTACTGACTAGATATCCTTTCCTTTAGATCAGCCCTGTTACTGACTAGATATCCTCCTAGTCTTCCCTCTAGATCAGCCCTGTTACTGACTAGATATCCTCCTAGTCTTCCCTCTAGATCAGCCCTGTTACTGACTAGATATCCTCTAGATCAGCCCTGTTACTGACTAGATATCCTCCTAGTCTTCCATCTAGATCAGCCCTGTTACTGACTAGATATCCTCCTAGTCTTCCCTCTAGATCAGCCCTGTTACTGACTAGATATCCTCCTAGTCTTCCCTCTAGATCAGCCCTGTTACTGACTAGATATCCTCCTAGTCTTCCCTCTAGATCAGCCCTGTTACTGACTAGATATCCTCCTAGTCTTCCCTCTAGATCAGCCCTGTTACTGACTAGATATCCTTCCCCTTAGATCAGCCCTGTGTCTGACTAGATATCCTTCCCTTTAGATCAGCCCTGTTACTGACTAGATATCCTTTAGATCAGCCCTGTTACTGACTAGATATCCTTTCCTTTAGATCAGCCCTGTTACTGACTAGATATCCTTTAGATCAGCCCTGTTACTGACTAGATATCCTTTCCTTTAGATCAGCCCTGTTACTGACTAGATATCCTATCCTTTAGATCAGCCCTGTTACTGACTAGATATCCTTTCCTCTAGATCAGCCCTGTTACTGACTAGATATCCTTTCCTTTAGATCAGCCCTGTCACTGACTAGATATCCTTTCCTTTAGATCAGCCCTGTTACTGACTAGATATCATCCTCGTCTTCCCTCTAGATCAGCCCTGTTACTGACTAGATATCATCCTCTTCTTCCCTCTAGATCAGCCCTGTTACTGACTAGATATCCTTTCCTTTAGATCAGCCTTGTTACTGACTAGATATCCTTCCCTTTAGATCAGCCCTGTTACTGACTAGATATCATCCTAGTCTTCCCTCTAGATCAGCCCTGTTACTGACTAGATATCCTCCTAGTCTTCCCTCTAGATCAGCCCTGTTACTGACTAGATATCCTCCTAGTCTTCCCTCTAGATCAGCCCTGTTACTGACTAGATATCCTTTCCTTTAGATCAGCCCTGTTACTGACTAGATATCATCCTCGTCTTCCCTCTAGATCAGCCCTGTTACTGACTAGATATCCTTCCCCTTAGATCAGCCCTGTTACTGACTAGATATCCTTTCCTTTAGATCAGCCCTGTTACTGACTAGATATCCTCTAGATCAGCCCTGTTTCTGACTAGATATCCTCTAGATCAGCCCTGTTACTGACTAGATATCCTCTAGATCAGCCCTGTTACTGACTAGATATCCTATCCTCTAGATCAGCCCTGTTACTGACTAGATATCCTCTAGATCAGCCCTGTTACTGACTAGATATCCTATCCCTTAGATCAGCCCTGTTACTGACTAGATATCCTATCCTCTAGATCAGCCCTGTTACTGACTAGATATCCTCCTAATCTTCCCTCTAGATCAGCCCTGTTACTGACTAGATATCCTCCTAGTCTTCCCTCTAGATCAGCCCTGTTACTGACTAGATATCCTATCCTTTAGATCAGCCCTGTTACTGACTAGATATCCTTTCCTTTAGATCAGCCCTGTTACTGACTAGATATCCTCTAGATCAGCCCTGTTACTGACTAGATATCCTTTCCTCTAGATCAGCCCTGTTACTGACTAGATATCCTCTAGATCAGCCCTGTTACTGACTAAATATCCTTTCCTTTAGATCAGCCCTGTTACTGACTAGATATCCTTTAGATCAGCCCTGTTACTGACTAGATATCCTATCCTTTAGATCAGCCCTGTTACTGACTAGATATCCTTTCCTTTAGATCAGCCCTGTTACTGACTAGATATCCTCCTAGTCTTCCCTCTAGATCGGCCCTGTTACTTACTAGATATCCTCATAGTCTTCCCTCTAGATCAGCCCTCTTACTGACTAGATATCATCATAGTCTTCCCTCTAGATCAGCCCTGTTACTGACTAGATATCCTTTCCTTTAGATCAGCCCTGTTACTGACTAGATATCATCCTCGTCTTCCCTCTAGATCAGCCCTGTTACTGACTAGATATCCTTTCCTTTAGATCAGCCCTGTCACTGACTAGATATCCTTTCCTTTAGATCAGCCCTGTCACTGACTAGATATCCTTTCCTTTAGATCAGCCCTGTTACTGACTAGATATCATCCTCGTCTTCCCTCTAGATCAGCCCTGTTACTGACTAGATATCATCCTCTTCTTCCCTCTAGATCAGCCCTGTTACTGACTAGATATCCTTTCCTTTAGATCAGCCTTGTTACTGACTAGATATCCTTCCCTTTAGATCAGCCCTGTTACTGACTAGATATCATCCTAGTCTTCCCTCTAGATCAGCCCTGTTACTGACTAGATATCCTCCTAGTCTTCCCTCTAGATCAGCCCTGTTACTGACTAGATATCCTCCTAGTCTTCCCTCTAGATCAGCCCTGTTACTGACTAGATATCCTTTCCTTTAGATCAGCCCTGTTACTGACTAGATATCATCCTCGTCTTCCCTCTAGATCAGCCCTGTTACTGACTAGATATCCTTCCCCTTAGATCAGCCCTGTTACTGACTAGATATCCTTTCCTTTAGATCAGCCCTGTTACTGACTAGATATCATCCTAGTCTTCCCTCTAGATCAGCCCTGTTACTGACTAGATATCCTCTAGATCAGCCCTGTTTCTGACTAGATATCCTCTAGATCAGCCCTGTTACTGACTAGATATCCTCTAGATCAGCCCTGTTACTGACTAAATATCCTATCCTCTAGATCAGCCCTGTTACTGACTAGATATCCTCTAGATCAGCCCTGTTACTGACTAGATATCCTATCCCTTAGATCAGCCCTGTTACTGACTAGATATCCTATCCTCTAGATCAGCCCTGTTACTGACTAGATATCCTCCTAATCTTCCCTCTAGATCAGCCCTGTTACTGACTAGATATCCTCCTAGTCTTCCCTCTAGATCAGCCCTGTTACTGACTAGATATCCTATCCTTTAGATCAGCCCTGTTACTGACTAGATATCCTTTCCTTTAGATCAGCCCTGTTACTGACTAGATATCCTCTAGATCAGCCCTGTTACTGACTAGATATCCTTTCCTCTAGATCAGCCCTGTTACTGACTAGATATCCTCTAGATCAGCCCTGTTACTGACTAAATATCCTTTCCTTTAGATCAGCCCTGTTACTGACTAGATATCCTTTAGATCAGCCCTGTTACTGACTAGATATCCTATCCTTTAGATCAGCCCTGTTACTGACTAGATATCCTTTCCTTTAGATCAGCCCTGTTACTGACTAGATATCCTCCTAGTCTTCCCTCTAGATCGGCCCTCTTACTGACTAGATATCATCATAGTCTTCCCTCTAGATCAGCCCTGTTACTGACTAGATATCCTCCTAGTCTTCCCTCTAGATCAGCCCTCTTACTGACTAGATATCATCATAGTCTTCCCTCTAGATCAGCCCTGTTACTGACTAGATATCCTCATAGTCTTCCCTCTAGATCAGCCCTGTTACTGACTAGATATCCTCCTAGTCTTCCCTCTAGATCAGCCCTGTTACTGACTAGATATCCTCTAGATATCCTCTAGATCCCTGTTACTGACTAGATATCCTCCTAGTCTTCCCTCTATATCAGTCCTGTTACTGACTAGATATCCTTCCCCTTAGATCAGCCCTGTTACTGACTAGATATCCTCTAGATCAGCCCTGTTACTGACTAGATATCCTTTCCTTTAGATCAGCCCTGTTACTGACTAGATATCCTTCCCCTTAGATCAGCCCTGTTACTGACTAGATATCATCCTCGTCTTCCCTCTAGATCAGCCCTGTTACTGACTAGATATCCTTCCCTTTAGATTAGCCCTGTTACTGACTAGATATCCTTCCCCTTAGATCAGCCCTGTTACTGACTAGATATCATCCTCGTCTTCCCTCTAGATCAGCCCTGTTACTGACTAGATATCATCCTCGTCTTCCCTCTAGATCAGCCCTGTTACTGACTAGATATCCTATCCTTTAGATCAGTCCTGTTACTGACTAGATATCCTTCCCCTTAGATCAGCCCTGTTACTGACTAGATATCCTTTCCTTTAGATCAGCCCTGTTACTGACTAGATATCCTTTCCTCTAGATCAGCCCTGTTACTGACTAGATATCCTTCCCCTTAGATCATCCATGTTACTGACTAGATATCCTTTCCTCTAGATCAGCCCTGTTACTGACTAGATATCCTATCCTTTAGATCAGCCCTGTTACTTACTAGATATCCTCATAGTCTTCCCTCTAGATCAGCCCTCTTACTGACTAGATATCATCATAGTCTTCCCTCTAGATCAGCCCTGTTACTGACTAGATATCCTCCTAGTCTTCCCTCTAGATCAGCCCTGTTACTGACTAGATATCCTTCCCCTTAGATCAGCCCTGTTACTGACTAGATATCATCCTCGTTTTCCCTCTAAATCAGCCCTGTTACTGACTAGATATCCTTCCCTTTAGATTAGCCCTGTTACTGACTAGATATCCTTCCCCTTAGATCAGCCCTGTTACTGACTAGATATCATCCTCGTCTTCCCTCTAGATCAGCCCTGTTACTGACTAGATATCCTTCCCCTTAGATCAGCCCTGTTACTGACTAGATATCCTTTCCTTTAGATCAGCCCTGTTACTGACTAGATATCCTTTCCTCTAGATCAGCCCTGTTACTGACTAGATATCCTTCCCCTTAGATCATCCCTGTTACTGACTAGATATCCTTTCCTCTAGATCAGCCCTGTTACTGACAAGATATCCTATCCTTTAGATCAGCCCTGTTTCTGACTAGATATCATCCTCGTCTTCCCTCTAGATCAGCCCTGTTACTGACTAGATATCCCCCTAGTCTTCCCTCTAGATCATCCATGTTACTGACTAGATATCCTTTCCTCTAGATCAGCCCTGTTACTGACTAGATATCCTATCCTTTAGATCAGCCCTGTTACTGACTAGATATCATCCTCGTCTTCCCTCTAGATCAGCCCTGTTACTTACTAGATATCCTCATAGTCTTCCCTCTAGATCAGCCCTCTTACTGACTAGATATCCTTCCCTTTAGATTAGCCCTGTTACTGACTAGATATCATTTCCTCTAGATCAGCCCTGTTACTGACTAGATATCATTTCCTTTAGATCAGCCCTGTCACTGACTAGATATCCTTTCCTTTAGATCAGCCCTGTTACTGACTAGATATCATCCTCGTCTTCCCTCTAGATCAGCCCTGTTACTGACTAGATATCATCCTCTTCTTCCCTCTAGATCAGCCCTGTTACTGACTAGATATCCTTTCCTTTAGATCAGCCTTGTTACTGACTAGATATCCTTCCCTTTAGATCAGCCCTGTTACTGACTAGATATCATCCTAGTCTTCCCTCTAGATCAGCCCTGTTACTGACTAGATATCCTCCTAGTCTTCCCTCTAGATCAGCCCTGTTACTGACTAGATATCCTCCTAGTCTTCCCTCTAGATCAGCCCTGTTACTGACTAGATATCCTTTCCTTTAGATCAGCCCTGTTACTGACTAGATATCATCCTCGTCTTCCCTCTAGATCAGCCCTGTTACTGACTAGATATCCTTCCCCTTAGATCAGCCCTGTTACTGACTAGATATCCTTTCCTTTAGATCAGCCCTGTTACTGACTAGATATCATCCTAGTCTTCCCTCTAGATCAGCCCTGTTACTGACTAGATATCCTCTAGATCAGCCCTGTTTCTGACTAGATATCCTCTAGATCAGCCCTGTTACTGACTAGATATCCTCTAGATCAGCCCTGTTACTGACTAGATATCCTATCCTCTAGATCAGCCCTGTTACTGACTAGATATCCTCTAGATCAGCCCTGTTACTGACTAGATATCCTGTCCCTTAGATCAGCCCTGTTACTGACTAGATATCCTATCCTCTAGATCAGCCCTGTTACTGACTAGATATCCTCCTAATCTTCCCTCTAGATCAGCCCTGTTACTGACTAGATATCCTCCTAGTCTTCCCTCTAGATCAGCCCTGTTACTGACTAGATATCCTATCCTTTAGATCAGCCCTGTTACTGACTAGATATCCTTTCCTTTAGATCAGCCCTGTTACTGACTAGATATCCTCTAGATCAGCCCTGTTACTGACTAGATATCCTTTCCTCTAGATCAGCCCTGTTACTGACTAGATATCCTCTAGATCAGCCCTGTTACTGACTAAATATCCTTTCCTTTAGATCAGCCCTGTTACTGACTAGATATCCTTTAGATCAGCCCTGTTACTGACTAGATATCCTATCCTTTAGATCAGCCCTGTTACTGACTAGATATCCTTTCCTTTAGATCAGCCCTGTTACTGACTAGATATCCTCCTAGTCTTCCTCTAGATCGGCCCTGTTACTTACTAGATATCCTCATAGTCTTCCCTCTAGATCAGCCCTCTTACTGACTAGATATCATCATAGTCTTCCCTCTAGATCAGCCCTGTTACTGACTAGATATCCTCCTAGTCTTCCCTCTAGATCAGCCCTGTTACTGACTAGATATCCTTCCCTAGATCAGCCCTGTTCTGACTTCCTCTAGATCAGCCCTGTTACTGACTAGATATCCTCCTAGTCTTCCCTCTATATCAGTCCTGTTACTGACTAGATATAGATCAGCCCTGTTACTGACTAGATATCCTCTAGATCAGCCCTGTTACTGACTAGATATCCTTTCCTTTAGATCAGCCCTGTTACTGACCAGCCCTGTTACTGACTAGATATCATCCTCGTCTTCCCTCTAGATCAGCCCTGTTACTGACTAGATATCCTTCCCTTTAGATTAGCCCTGTTACTGACTAGATATCCTTCCCCTTAGATCAGCCCTGTTACTGACTAGATATCATCCTCGTCTTCCCTCTAGATCAGCCCTGTTACTGACTAGATATCATCCTCGTCTTCCCTCTAGATCAGCCCTGTTACTGACTAGATATCCTATCCTTTAGATCAGTCCTGTTACTGACTAGATATCCTTCCCCTTAGATCAGCCCTGTTACTGACTAGATATCCTTTCCTTTAGATCAGCCCTGTTACTGACTAGATATCCTTTCCTCTAGATCAGCCCTGTTACTGACTAGATATCCTTCCCCTTAGATCATCCATGTTACTGACTAGATATCCTTTCCTCTAGATCAGCCCTGTTACTGACTAGATATCCTATCCTTTAGATCAGCCCTGTTACTGACTAGATATCATCCTCGTCTTCCCTCTTGATCAGCCCTGTTACTTACTAGATATCCTCATAGTCTTCCCTCTAGATCAGCCCTCTTACTGACTAGATATCATCATAGTCTTCCCTCTAGATCAGCCCTGTTACTGACTAGATATCTTCCTAGTCTTCCCTCTAGATCAGCCCTGTTACTGACTAGATATCCTTCCCCTTAGATCAGCCCTGTTACTGACTAGATATCATCCTCGTTTTCCCTCTAAATCAGCCCTGTTACTGACTAGATATCCTTCCCTTTAGATTAGCCCTGTTACTGACTAGATATCCTTCCCCTTAGATCAGCCCTGTTACTGACTAGATATCATCCTCGTCTTCCCTCTAGATCAGCCCTGTTACTGACTAGATATCCTTCCCCTTAGATCAGCCCTGTTACTGACTAGATATCCTTTCCTTTAGATCAGCCCTGTTACTGACTAGATATCCTTTCCTCTAGATCAGCCCTGTTACTGACTAGATATCCTTCCCCTTAGATCATCCCTGTTACTGACTAGATATCCTTTCCTCTAGATCAGCCCTGTTACTGACTAGATATCCTATCCTTTAGATCAGCCCTGTTACTGACTAGATATCATCCTCGTCTTCCCTCTAGATCAGCCCTGTTACTGACTAGATATCCTCCTAGTCTTCCCTCTAGATCAGCCCTGTTTCTGACTAGATATCATCCTCGTCTTCCCTCTAGATCAGCCCTGTTACTGACTAGATATCCCCCTAGTCTTCCCTCTAGATCATCCATGTTACTGACTAGATATCCTTTCCTCTAGATCAGCCCTGTTACTGACTAGATATCCTATCCTTTAGATCAGCCCTGTTACTGACTAGATATCATCCTCGTCTTCCCTCTAGATCAGCCCTGTTACTTACTAGATATCCTCATAGTCTTCCCTCTAGATCAGCCCTCTTACTGACTAGATATCATCCTCGTCTTCCCTCTAGATCAGCCCTGTTACTGACTAGATATCCTTCCCTTTAGATTAGCCCTGTTACTGACTAGATATCCTATCCTTTAGATCAGCCCTGTTACTGACTAGATATCCTTTCCTCTAGATCAGCCCTGTTACTGACTAGATATCATTTCCTTTAGATCAGCCCTGTCACTGACTAGATATCCTTTCCTTTAGATCAGCCCTGTTACTGACTAGATATCATCCTCGTCTTCCCTCTAGATCAGCCCTGTTACTGACTAGATATCATCCTCTTCTTCCCTCTAGATCAGCCCTGTTACTGACTAGATATCCTTTCCTTTAGATCAGCCTTGTTACTGACTAGATATCCTTCCCTTTAGATCAGCCCTGTTACTGACTAGATATCATCCTAGTCTTCCCTCTAGATCAGCCCTGTTACTGACTAGATATCCTCCTAGTCTTCCCTCTAGATCAGCCCTGTTACTGACTAGATATCCTCCTAGTCTTCCCTCTAGATCAGCCCTGTTACTGACTAGATATCCTTTCCTTTAGATCAGCCCTGTTACTGACTAGATATCATCCTCGTCTTCCCTCTAGATCAGCCCTGTTACTGACTAGATATCCTTCCCCTTAGATCAGCCCTGTTACTGACTAGATATCCTTTCCTTTAGATCAGCCCTGTTACTGACTAGATATCATCCTAGTCTTCCCTCTAGATCAGCCCTGTTACTGACTAGATATCCTCTAGATCAGCCCTGTTTCTGACTAGATATCCTCTAGATCAGCCCTGTTACTGACTAGATATCCTCTAGATCAGCCCTGTTACTGACTAGATATCCTATCCTCTAGATCAGCCCTGTTACTGACTAGATATCCTCTAGATCAGCCCTGTTACTGACTAGATATCCTATCCCTTAGATCAGCCCTGTTACTGACTAGATATCCTATCCTCTAGATCAGCCCTGTTACTGACTAGATATCCTCCTAATCTTCCCTCTAGATCAGCCCTGTTACTGACTAGATATCCTCCTAGTCTTCCCTCTAGATCAGCCCTGTTACTGACTAGATATCCTATCCTTTAGATCAGCCCTGTTACTGACTAGATATCCTTTCCTTTAGATCATCCCTGTTACTGACTAGATATCCTCTAGATCAGCCCTGTTACTGACTAGATATCCTTTCCTCTAGATCAGCCCTGTTACTGACTAGATATCCTCTAGATCAGCCCTGTTACTGACTAAATATCCTTTCCTTTAGATCAGCCCTGTTACTGACTAGATATCCTTTAGATCAGCCCTGTTACTGACTAGATATCCTATCCTTTAGATCAGCCCTGTTACTGACTAGATATCCTTTCCTTTAGATCAGCCCTGTTACTGACTAGATATCCTCCTAGTCTTCCCTCTAGATCGGCCCTGTTACTTACTAGATATCCTCATAGTCTTCCCTCTAGATCAGCCCTCTTACTGACTAGATATCATCATAGTCTTCCCTCTAGATCAGCCCTGTTACTGACTAGATATCCTCCTAGTCTTCCCTCTAGATCAGCCCTGTTACTGACTAGATATCCTTCCCCTTAGATCAGCCCTGTTACTGACTAGATATCCTCTAGATCAGCCCTGTTACTGACTAGATATCCTCCTAGTCTTCCCTCTATATCAGTCCTGTTACTGACTAGATATCCTTCCCCTTAGATCAGCCCTGTTACTGACTAGATATCCTCTAGATCAGCCCTGTTACTGACTAGATATCCTTTCCTTTAGATCAGCCCTGTTACTGACTAGATATCCTTCCCCTTAGATCAGCCCTGTTACTGACTAGATATCATCCTCGTCTTCCCTCTAGATCAGCCCTGTTACTGACTAGATATCATCCTCGTCTTCCCTCTAGATCAGCCCTGTTACTGACTAGATATCCTATCCTTTAGATCAGTCCTGTTACTGACTAGATATCCTTCCCCTTAGATCAGCCCTGTTACTGACTAGATATCCTTTCCTTTAGATCAGCCCTGTTACTGACTAGATATCCTTTCCTCTAGATCAGCCCTGTTACTGACTAGATATCCTTCCCCTTAGATCATCCATGTTACTGACTAGATATCCTTTCCTCTAGATCAGCCCTGTTACTGACTAGATATCCTATCCTTTAGATCAGCCCTGTTACTGACTAGATATCATCCTCGTCTTCCCTCTAGATCAGCCCTGTTACTTACTAGATATCCTCATAGTCTTCCCTCTAGATCAGCCCTCTTACTGACTAGATATCATCATAGTCTTCCCTCTAGATCAGCCCTGTTACTGACTAGATATCCTCCTAGTCTTCCCTCTAGATCAGCCCTGTTACTGACTAGATATCCTTCCCCTTAGATCAGCCCTGTTACTGACTAGATATCATCCTCGTTTTCCCTCTAAATCAGCCCTGTTACTGACTAGATATCCTTCCCTTTAGATTAGCCCTGTTACTGACTAGATATCCTTCCCTTTAGATTAGCCCTGTTACTGACTAGATATCCTTCCCCTTAGATCAGCCCTGTTACTGACTAGATATCATCCTCGTCTTCCCTCTAGATCAGCCCTGTTACTGACTAGATATCCCCCTAGTCTTCCCTCTAGATCAGCCCTGTTACTGACTAGATATCCTTTCCTCTAGATCAGCCCTGTTACTGACTAGATATCCTCCTAGTCTTCCCTCTAGATCAGCCCTGTTTCTGACTAGATATCCTTCCCTTTAGATCAGCCCTGTTACTGACTAGATATCCTCCTAGTCTTCCCTCTAGATCAGCCCTGTTACTAACTAGATATCCTTTAGATCAGCCCTGTTACTGACTAGATATCCTCCTAGTCTTCCATCTAGATCAGCCCTGTTACTGACTAGATATCCTTCCCCTTAGATCAGCCCTGTTACTGACTAGATATCATCCTCGTCTTCCCTCTAGATCAGCCCTGTTACTGACTAGATATCCTTCCCTTTAGATTAGCCCTGTTACTGACTAGATATCCTTTCCTTTAGATCAGCCCTGTTACTGACTAGATATCATCCTCGTCTTCCCTCTAGATCAGCCCTGTTACTGACTAGATATCCTTTCCTTTAGATCAGCCCTGTTACTGACTAGATATCATCCTCGTCTTCCCTCTAGATCAGCCCTGTTACTGACTAGATATCCTCCTAGTCTTCCCTCTAGATCAGCCCTGTTACTGACTAGATATCATCCTTGTCTTCCATCTAGATCAGCCCTGTTTCTGACTAGATATCCCCCTAGTCTTCCCTATAGATCAGCCCTGTTTCTGACTAGATATCCTTCCCCTTAGATCAGCCCTGTTACTGACTAGATATCCTTTCCTTTAGATCAGCCCTGTTACTGACTAAATATCCTTTAGATCAGCCCTGTTATTGACTAGATATCCTCTAGATCAGCCCTGTTACTGACTAGATATCATTTCCTCTAGATCAGCCCTGTTACTGACTAGATATCCTATCCCTTAGATCAGCCCTGTTACTGACTAGATATCCTTTCCTTTAGATCAGCCCTGTTACTTACTAGATATCCTCATAGTCTTCCCTCTAGATCAGCCCTTTTACTGACTAGATATCCTTTCCTTTAGATCAGCCCTGTTACTGACTAGATATCCTTTCCTCTAGATCAGCCCTGTTACTGACTAGATATCCTCCCCTTTAGATCAGCCCTGTTACTGACTAGATATCCTCCTAGTCTTCCCTCTAGATCAGCCCTGTTACTGACTAGATATCCTTTAGATCAGCCCTGTTACTGACTAGATATCCTTCCCTCTAGATCAGTCCTGTTACTGACTAGATATCCTTTCCTTTAGATTAGCCCTGTTACTGACTAGATATCCTATCCTCTAGATCAGCCCTGTTACTGACTAGATATCCTTTCCTCTAGATCAGCCGTTACTGACTAGATATCCTTTCCTCTAGATCAGCCCTGTTACTGACTAGATATCCTTCCCTCTAGATCAGTCCTGTTACTGACTAGATATCCTTTCCTTTAGATCAGCCCTGTTACTGACTAGATATCCTATCCTCTAGATCAGCCCTGTTACTGACTAGATATCCTTTCCTCTAGATCAGCCCTGTTACTGACTAGATATCCTTCCCTTTAGATCAGCCCTGTTACTGACTAGATATCCTCCTAGTCTTCCCTCTAGATCAGCCCTGTTACTGACTAGATATCCTTTCCTTTAGATCAGCCCTGTTACTGACTAGATATCCTTTCCTCTAGATCAGCCCTGTTACTGACTAGATATCCTTTCCTTTAGATCAGTCCTGTTACTGACTAGATATCCTTTCCTCTAGATCAGCCCTGTTACTGACTAGATATCCCCCTAGTCTTCCCCTTTGGATCAGCTTTACATGTGTGTCTTGGAACCATATTTGAATAAGGACAGTATCATTTGGCTGATTAGATTGTTGTTTCTCAGAGAGAGGAAGTGGTAGATTATTACATTTCACTTGTATTTATGTAGCTGTACTTTTGGGTTGAACTGAAAGGCTGAAGTATGTGGGGTTTCATCGGTTGAACTGAAAGGCTGAAGAATGTGGGGTTTCATGGGTAATCGTAATGTTTTCTTGTGTCTGTGACCGGCATTAATAGACCAAGGTGTTGTTGCTGTGTGAGTTACTGTCCTGTGTTGCTGTGTGAGTTAGCGTCTCTGTCCTGTGTTGTTGCTGTGTGAGTTAGCGCCCCTGTCCTGTGTTGTTGCTGTGTGAGTTAGTGTTGTTGCTGTGTGAGTTAGCGCCCCTGTTCTGTGTTGTTGCTGTGTGAGTTACTGTCCTGTGTTGCTGTGTGAGTTAGCGTCTCTGTCCTGTGTTGTTGCTGTGTGAGTTAGCGCCCCTGTCCAGTGTTGTTGCTGTGTGAGTTAGCGCCCCTGTCCTGTGTTGTTGCTGTGTGAGTTAGCGCCCCTGTCCTGTGTTGTTGCTGTGTGAGTTAGCGCCCCTGTCCTGTGTTGTTGCTGTGTGAGTTAGCGCCCCTGTCCTGTGTTGTTGCTGTGTGAGTTAGCGCCCCTGTCCTGTGTTGTTGCTGTGTGAGTTAGCGCCCCTGTCCTGTGTTGTTGCTGTGTGAGTTAGCGCCCCTGCCCTGTGTTGTTGCTGTGTGAGTTAGCGCCCCTGTCCTGTGTTGTTGCTGTGTGAGTTAGCGCCCCTGTCCTGTGTTGTTGCTGTGTGAGTTAGCGCCCCTGTGTTGTTGCTGTGTGAGTTAGCGTCCCTGTGTTGTTGCTGTGTGAGTTAGCGTCCCTGTGTTGTTGCTGTGTGAGTTAGCGTCTCTGTCCTGTGTTGTTGCTGTGTGAGTTAGCGTCTCTGTCCTGTGTTGTTGCTGTGTGAGTTAGCGTCTCTGTCCTGTGTTGTTGCTGTGTGAGTTAGCGTCTCTTTCCTGTGTTGTTGCTGTGTGAGTTAGCGTCCCTGTGTTGTTGCTGTGTGAGTTAGCGTCTCTGTCCTGTGTTGTTGCTGTGTGAGTTAGCGCCCCTGTGTTGTTGCTGTGTGAGTTAGCGCCCCTGTGTTGTTGCTGTGTGAGTTAGCGTCTCTGTCCTGTGTTGTTGCTGTGTGAGTTAGCGCCCCTGTCCTGTGTTGTTGCTGTGTGAGTTAGCGCCCCTGTCCTGTGTTGTTGCTGTGTGAGTTAGCGCCCCTGTCCTGTGTTGTTGCTGTGTGAGTTAGCGCCCCTGTCCTGTGTTGTTGCTGTGTGAGTTAGTGCCCCTGTCCTGTGTTGTTGCTGTGTGAGTTAGCGCCCCTGTCCTGTGTTGTTGCTGTGTGAGTTAGCGCCCCTGTCCTGTGTTGTTGCTGTGTGAGTTAGCGTCCCTGTGTTGTTGCTGTGTGAGTTAGCGTCCCTGTGTTGTTGCTGTGTGAGTTAGCGTCCCTGTGTTGTTGCTGTGTGAGTTAGCGTCTCTGTCCTGTGTTGTTGCTGTGTGAGTTAGCGTCTCTGTCCTGTGTTGTTGCTGTGTGAGTTAGCGTCTCTGTCCTGTGTTGTTGCTGTGTGAGTTAGCGCCCCTGTGTTGTTGCTGTGTGAGTTAGCGCCCCTGTGTTGTTGCTGTGTGAGTTAGCGCCCCTGTGTTGTTGCTGTGTGAGTTAGCGCCCCTGTGTTGTTGCTGTGTGAGTTAGCGCCCCTGTCCAGTGTTGTTGCTGTGTGAGTTAGCGCCCCTGTCCTGTGTTGGTGCTGTGTGAGTTAGCGCCCCTGTCCAGTGTTGTTGCTGTGTGAGTTAGCACCTCTGTGTTGTTGCTGTGTGAGTTAGCGTCCCTGTGTTGTTGCTGTGTGAGTTAGCGTCTCTGTTCTGTGTTGTTGCTGTGTGAGTTAGCGTCTCTGTTCTGTGTTGTTGCTGTGTGAGTTAGCGTCTCTGTTCTGTGTTGTTGCTGTGTGAGTTAGCGCCTCTGTTCTGTGTTGTTGCTGTGTGAGTTAGCGCCTCTGTGTTGTTGCTGTGTGAGTTAGCGCCCCTGTGTTGTTGCTGTGTGAGTTAGCGCCCCTGTCCTGTGTTGTTGCTGTGTGAGTTAGCGCCCCTGTCCTGTGTTGTTGCTGTGTGAGTTAGCACCTCTGTGTTGTTGCTGTGTGAGTTAGCGCCCCTGTCCTGTGTTGTTGCTGTGTGAGTTAGCGTCTCTGTTCTGTGTTGTTGCTGTGTGAGTTAGCGTCTCTGTTCTGTGTTGTTGCTGTGTGAGTTAGCGCCTCTGTTCTGTGTTGTTGCTGTGTGAGTTAGCACCTCTGTGTTGTTGCTGTGTGAGTTAGCGCCCCTGTGTTGTTGCTGTGTGAGTTAGCGCCCCTGTCCTGTGTTGTTGCTGTGTGAGTTAGCGCCCCTGTCCTGTGTTGTTGCTGTGTGAGTTAGCGCCCCTGTCCTGTGTTGTTGGTGTGTGAGTTAGCGCCCCTGTGTTGTTGCTGTGTGAGTTAGAGCCCCTGTCCTGTGTTGTTGCTGTGTGAGTTAGAGCCCCTGTCCTGTGTTGTTGCTGTGTGAGTTAGCGCCCCTGTCCTGTGTTGTTGCTGTGTGAGTTAGCGCCCCTGTCCTGTGTTGTTGCTGTGTGAGTTAGCGCCCCTGTCCTGTGTTGTTGCTGTGTGAGTTAGCGTCTCTGTGTTGTTGCTGTGTGAGTTAGCGTCCCTGTGTTGTTGCTGTGTGAGTTAGCGTCTCTGTCCTGTGTTGTTGCTGTGTGAGTTAGCGTCTCTGTCCTGTGTTGTTGCTGTGTGAGTTAGCGTCTCTGTCCTGTGTTGTTGCTGTGTGAGTAGCGTCTCTGTCCTGTGTTGTTGCTGTGTGAGTTAGCGTCTCTGTCCTGTGTTGTTGCTGTGTGAGTTAGCGCCCCTGTGTTGTTGCTGTGTGAGTTAGCGCCCCTGTGTTGTTGCTGTGTGAGTTAGCACCCCTGTCCTGTGTTGTTGCTGTGTGAGTTAGCGCCCCTGTCCTGTGTTGTTGCTGTGTGAGTTAGCGCCCCTGTGTTGTTGCTGTGTGAGTTAGAGCCCCTGTCCTGTGTTGTTGCTGTGTGAGTTAGAGCCCCTGTCCTGTGTTGTTGCTGTGTGAGTTAGCGCCCCTGTCCTGTGTTGTTGCTGTGTGAGTTAGCGCCCCTGTCCTGTGTTGTTGCTGTGTGAGTTAGCGCCCCTGTGTTGTTGCTGTGTGAGTTAGCGTCCCTGTGTTGTTGCTGTGTGAGTTAGCGTCTCTGTTCTGTGTTGTTGCTGTGTGAGTTAGCGTCTCTGTTCTCTGTTGTTGCTGTGTGAGTTAGCGCCTCTGTTCTGTGTTGTTGCTGTGTGAGTTAGCACCTCTGTGTTGTTGCTGTGTGAGTTAGCGCCCCTGTGTTGTTGCTGTGTGAGTTAGCGCCCCTGTGTTGTTGCTGTGTGAGTTAGCGCCCCTGTGTTGTTGCTGTGTGAGTTAGCGCCCCTGTCCTGTGTTGTTGCTGTGTGAGTTAGCGCCCCTGTGTTGTTGCTGTGTGAGTTAGAGCCCCTGTCCTGTGTTGTTGCTGTGTGAGTTAGAGCCCCTGTCCTGTGTTGTTGCTGTGTGAGTTAGCGCCCCTGTCCTGTGTTGTTGCTGTGTGAGTTAGCGCCCCTGTGTTGTTGCTGTGTGAGTTAGCGTCCCTGTGTTGTTGCTGTGTGAGTTAGCGTCCCTGTGTTGTTGCTGTGTGAGTTAGCGTCCCTGTGTTGTTGCTGTGTGAGTTAGCGTCTCTGTCCTGTGTTGTTGCTGTGTGAGTCAGCGTCTCTGTCCTGTGTTGTTGCTGTGTGAGTTAGCGTCTCTGTCCTGTGTTGTTGCTGTGTGAGTTAGCGTCTCTGTCCTGTGTTGTTGCTGTGTGAGTTAGCGCCCCTGTGTTGTTGCTGTGTGAGTTAGCGTCTCTGTCCTGTGTTGTTGCTGTGTGAGTTAGCGCCCGCTTCAGTGTTGTTGCTTTGTGAGTTAGCGCCCCTGTGTTGTTGCTGTGTGAGTTAGCGCCCCTGTGTTGTTGCTGTGTGAGTTAGCGTCTCTGTTCTGTGTTGTTGCTGTGTGAGTTAGCGTCTCTGTTCTGTGTTGTTGCTGTGTGAGTTAGCGCCTCTGTTCTGTGTTGTTGCTGTGTGAGTTAGCGCCTCTGTTCTGTGTTGTTGCTGTGTGAGTTAGCGCCTCTGTTCTGTGTTGTTGCTGTGTGAGTTAGCGCCCCTGTCCTGTGTTGTTGCTGTGTGAGTTAGCGCCCCTGTCCTGTGTTGTTGCTGTGTGAGTTAGCGCCCCTGTCCTGTGTTGTTGCTGTGTGAGTTAGCGCCCCTGTGTTGTTGCTGTGTGAGTTAGAGCCCCTGTCCTGTGTTGTTGCTGTGTGAGTTAGAGCCCCTGTCCTGTGTTGTTGCTGTGTGAGTTAGCGCCCCTGTCCTGTGTTGTTGCTGTGTGAGTTAGCGCCCCTGTCCTCTGTTGTTGCTGTGTGAGTTAGCGCCCCTGTGTTGTTGCTGTGTGAGTTAGCGTCCCTGTGTTGTTGCTGTGTGAGTTAGCGTCCCTGTGTTGTTGCTGTGTGAGAGTTCTGTTGTTGCTGTGTGAGCGTCCTGTGTTGTTGCTGTGTGAGTTAGCGTCCCTGTGTTGTTGCTGTGTGAGTTAGCGTCTCTGTCCTGTGTTGTTGCTGTGTGAGTTAGCGCTCTGTCCTGTGTTGTTGCTGTGTGAGTTAGCGCCCCTGTGTTGTTGCTGTGTGAGTTAGCGTCCCTGTGTTGTTGCTGTGTGAGTTAGCGTCCCTGTGTTGTTGCTGTGTGAGTTAGCGTCCCTGTGTTGTTGCTGTGTGAGTTAGCGTCTCTGTCCTGTGTTGTTGCTGTGTGAGTTAGCGTCTCTGTCCTGTGTTGTTGCTGTGTGAGTTAGCGCCCCTGTGTTGTTGCTGTGTGAGTTAGCGCCCCTGTGTTGTTGCTGTGTGAGTTAGCACCCCTGTCCTGTGTTGTTGCTGTGTGAGTTAGCGCCCCTGTCCTGTGTTGTTGCTGTGTGAGTTAGCGCCCCTGTGTTGTTGCTGTGTGAGTTAGCGTCCCTGTGTTGTTGCTGTGTGAGTTAGCGTCTCTGTTCTGTGTTGTTGCTGTGTGAGTTAGCGTCTCTGTTCTGTGTTGTTGCTGTGTGAGTTAGCGCCTCTGTTCTGTGTTGTTGCTGTGTGAGTTAGCACCTCTGTGTTGTTGCTGTGTGAGTTAGCGCCCCTGTGTTGTTGCTGTGTGAGTTAGCGCCCCTGTCCTGTGTTGTTGCTGTGTGAGTTAGCGCCCCTGTCCTGTGTTGTTGCTATGTGAGTTAGCGCCCCTGTCCTGTGTTGTTGCTGTGTGAGTTAGCGCCCCTGTGTTGTTGCTGTGTGAGTTAGAGCCCCTGTCCTGTGTTGTTGCTGTGTGAGTTAGAGCCCCTGTCCTGTGTTGATGCTGTGTGAGTTAGCGCCCCTGTCCTGTGTTGTTGCTGTGTGAGTTAGCGCCCCTGTCCTGTGTTGTTGCTGTGTGAGTTAGCGCCCCTGTGTTGTTGCTGTGTGAGTTAGCGTCCCTGTGTTGTTGCTGTGTGAGTTAGCGTCCCTGTGTTGTTGCTGTGTGAGTTAGCGTCTCTGTCCTGTGTTGTTGCTGTGTGAGTTAGCGTCTCTGTCCTGTGTTGTTGCTGTGTGAGTTAGCGTCTCTGTCCTGTGTTGTTGCTGTGTGAGTTAGCGTCTCTGTCCTGTGTTGTTGCTGTGTGAGTTAGCGCCCCTGTCCTGTGTTGTTGCTGTGTGAGTTAGCGCCCCTGTCCTGTGTTGTTGCTGTGTGAGTTAGCGCCCCTGTCCTGTGTTGTTGCTGTGTGAGTTAGCGCCCCTGTGTTGTTGCTGTGTGAGTTAGAGCCCCTGTCCTGTGTTGTTGCTGTGTGAGTTAGCGCCCCTGTCCTGTGTTGTTGCTGTGTGAGTTAGCGCCCCTGTCCTGTGTTGTTGCTGTGTGAGTTAGCGCCCCTGTCCTGTGTTGTTGCTGTGTGAGTTAGCGCCCCTGTGTTGTTGCTGTGTGAGTTAGCGTCCCTGTGTTGTTGCTGTGTGAGTTAGCGCCCCTGTGTTGTTGCTGTGTGAGTTAGCGTCTCTGTCCTGTGTTGTTGCTGTGTGAGTTAGCGCCCCTGTCCAGTGTTGTTGCTCTGTGAGTTAGCGCCCCTGTCCTGTGTTGTTGCTGCGTGAGTTAGCGTCCCTGTGTTGTTGCTGTGTGAGTTAGCGCCCCTGTGTTGTTGCTGTGTGAGTTAGCGCCCCTGTCCAGTGTTGTTGCTGTGTGAGTTAGCGCCCCTGTCCAGTGTTGTTGCTGTGTGAGTTAGCGTCTCTGTTCTGTGTTGTTGCTGTGTGAGTTAGCGTCTCTGTTCTGTGTTGTTGCTGTGTGAGTTAGCGCCTCTGTTCTGTGTTGTTGCTGTGTGAGTTAGTGTCTCTGTCCTGTGTTGTTGCTGTGTGAGTTAGCGTCTCTGTTCTGTGTTGTTGCTGTGTGAGTTAGCGTCTCTGTTCTGTGTTGTTGCTGTGTGAGTTAGCGCCTCTGTTCTGTGTTGTTGCTGTGTGAGTTAGCGTCTCTGTCCTGTGTTGTTGCTGTGTGAGTTAGCGCCCCTGTCCTGTGTTGTTGCTGTGTGAGTTAGAGCCCCTGTCCTGTGTTGTTGCTGTGTGAGTTAGCCCCCCTGTTCTGTGTTGTTGCTGTGTGAGTTAGCGCCCCTGTGTTGTTGCTGTGTGAGTTAGCGCCCCTGTGTTGTTGCTGTGTGAGTTAGCGCCCCTGTGTTGTTGCTGTGTGAGTTAGCGCCCCTGTTCTGTGTTTTTTGCTGTGTGAGTTAGCGTCCCTGTGTTGTTGCTGTGTGAGTTAGCGCCCCTGTCCTGTGTTGTTGCTGTGTGAGTTAGCGTCCCTGTGTTGTTGCTGTGTGAGTTAGCGCCCCTGTGTTGTTGCTGTGTGAGTTAGAGCTCCTGTCCTGTGTTTTTGCTGTGTGAGTTAGCGCCCCTGTTCTGTGTTGTTGCTGTAAAGAAAATAAAGTGTAATCTTAAAGTTGAGAACAACAATCCCATTCCCCTCTCCCTCTACAGCTGACCCCCGGGGGTAAGGCCACCCAGGCCGGTGTGGGCGTGGGAGATTGGGTGGTGTCCATCGGGGAGACCAACGCAGAAGACATGACCCATGTGGAGGCACAGAACAAGATCAGAGCAGCAGAGGAGTCTCTCACCCTCACCCTCAGCAAGTAAGATAATATAACTAGACCGTACTGTATACACCAGACTCACCCTCAGTAATATAACTAGACCGTACTGTAAACACTATACTCACCCTCAGTAATATAACTAGACCGTACTGTAAACACTATACTCACCCTCAGTAATATAACTAGACCATACTGTAAACACTATACTCACCCTCAGTAATATAACTAGACCGTACTGTATACACTATACTCACCCTCAGTAATATAACTAGACCGTACTGTATACACTATACTCACCCTCAGTAATATAACTAGACCATACTGTAAAGACTATACTCACCCTCAGTAATATAACCTGACCGTACTGTAAACACTATACTCACCCTCAGCATGATACTGTATATACCATACTGTATATACCATACTGTATATACTGTATATACCATACTGTATATACTATATATACTGTATATACTGTATATACTATATATACTGTATATACTATACTGTATATACCATACTGTATATACTATATATACTGTATATACCATACTGTACTCCCTCTCAGCAAGTAAGATAATACTAATATACCATACTACTTACCCATGGCAAGTAGGAATACGACTCTACTGTACTCACCCACTGTACCATACCAGAATATACCATGCATCCTAAACCATAAAACACACAAATAAAACACACAATATCATGATTGAACCCACAACACCAGAACACACAGCAGTGACCCCCCCCACCCCCCACCCTTAGCAGGTAGCTAGCAAGACCAGACCCCCACAGGAAGACAAAAAGCATGATTTTAAACTGAACGCGGCACAGAGTGGCTCATGTGATATCTTGATTTGCTAATTCAATTGGAAAATCCATTGAAGGAGATTAAAGTCACTTTGTTGCTAAATTAAGGCAAGAGAGAAGCAAATGTCATTTGACTGAGTTATTTTGATCTGGGGTTGGGTGAATTGCTAATCAAATTGTATTGGTCACATGGTTAGCAGATGTTATTGGTCACGTGGTTAGCAGATGTTATTGGTCACATGGTTGGCAGATGTTATTGGTCACATGGTTGGCAGATGTTATTGGTCACATGGTTGGCAGATGTTATTGGTCACATGGTTACCAGATGTTATTGGTCACATGGTTACCAGATGTTATTGGTCACATGGTTACCAGATGTTATTGGTCACATGGTTACCAGATGTTATTGGTCACATGGTTACCAGATGTTATTGGTCACATGGTTACCAGATGTTATTGGTCACATGGTTACCAGATGTTATTGGTCACATGGTTACCAGATGTTATTGGTCACATGGTTAGCAGATGTTATTGGTCACATGGTTAGCAGATGTTATTGGTCACATGGTTAGCAGATGTTATTGGTCACATGGTTAGCAGATGTTATTGGTCACATGGTTAGCAGATGTTATTGGTCACATGGTTAGCAGATGTTATTGGTCACATGGTTGGTTGGCAGATGTTATTGGTCACATGGTTAGCAGATGTTATTGGTCACATGGTTAGCAGATGTTATTGGTCACATGGTTAGCAGATGTTATTGGTCACATGGTTAGCAGATGTTATTGGTCACATGGTTAGCAGATGTTATTGGTCACATGGTTAGCAGATGTTATTGGTCACATGGTTAGCAGATGTTATTGGTCACATGGTTAGCAGATGTTATTGGTCACATGGTTACCAGATGTTATTGGTCACATGGTTGGCAGATGTTATTGGTCACATGGTTGACAGATGTTATTGGTCACATGGTTAGCAGATGTTATTGGTCACATGGTTACCAGATGTTATTGGTCACATGGTTGGCAGATGTTATTGGTCACATGGTTGGCAGACGTTATTGGTCACATGGTTGGCAGATGTTATTGGTCACATACAGATGTTATTGGTCACATGGTTGGCAGATGTTATTGGTCACATGGTTGGCAGACGTTATTGGTCACATGGTTGGCAGATGTTATTGGTCACATACAGATGTTATTGGTCACATGGTTGGCAGATGTTATTGGTCACATGGTTGGCAGATGTTATTGGTCACATGCAGATGTTATTGGTCACATGGTTAGCAGATGTTATTGGTCACATGCAGATGTTATTGGTCACATGGTTGGCAGATGTTATTGGTCACATGGTTGGCAGATGTTATTGGTCACATGCAGATGTTATTGGTCACATGGTTAGCAGATGTTATTGGTCACATGCAGATGTTATTGGTCACATGGTTGGCAGATGTTATTGGTCACATGGTTGGCAGATGTTATTGGTCACATGGTTGGCAGATGTTATTGGTCACATGGTTACCAGATGTTATTGGTCACATGGTTACCGGATGTTATTGGTCACATGCAGATGTTATTGGTCACATGGTTGGCAGATGTTATTGGTCACATGGTTAGCAGATGTTATTGGTCACATGGTTGGCAGATGTTATTGGTCACATGGTTACCAGATGTTATTGGTCACATGGTTACCAGATGTTATTGGTCACATGGTTACCAGATGTTATTGGTCACACACATGGTTGGCAGATGTTATTGGTCACACACATGGTGTTAGCAGATGTTATTGGTCACATGGTTAGCAGATGTTATTGGTCACATGGTTAGCAGATGTTATTGGTCACATGGTTAGCAGACGTTATTGGTCACATGGTTAGCAGATGTTATTGTGAGTGTAGGGAAATGCTTCTCGATCCGACTGTGCAGCAGCACTATCTAACAGGTAATATCTAACAATTCCACAACAAAACCTAATATCTAACAATCTAGTAAAGGAATGGGATGAGAATATATAAGTATAAAATATATGGATGAGCAGTGACCAGAGTGACTAAGTCGCTCTGGATAAGAGCGTCTGCTAAATGACTTAAATGTAAATGTAAATGTAATAGTGAAGGATACAGTATATACATGTGAGATGAGTAATGTGAGATATGTAAACATTGTTGAAGTGGCATAATTAAAGTGACTAGTGTTCCATTTTTATTAAATTGACCAATGAGCACCTCCTAATCCAGATAACATACCTGCTACCGACAGTTGTTTAATCCTCCTAGAATCTCTCAGAGTAAACTATTTACAATGTCAAGCCAACAGCTATTTTATACCATAGAAAAGGGGGTCTCTACTGGAGCTAGATAGTACTGTTGTTGAGGGGGTCTCTACTGGAGCTAGAGAGTACTGTTGGTGAGGGGGTCTCTACTGGAGCCAGAGAGTACTGTTGGTGAGGGGGGTCTCTACTGGAGCTAGATAGTACTGTTGGTGAGGGGGTCTCTACTGGAGCTAGATAGTACTGTTGGTGAGGGGGTCTCTACTGGAGCTAGATAGTACTGTTGGTGAGGGGGAGGTCTCTACTGGAGCTAGATAGTACTGTTGGTGAGGGGGGTCTCTACTGGAGCTAGATAGTACTGTTGGTGAGGGAGGGTCTACTGGAGCTAGATAGTACTGTTGGTGAGGGAGGGTCTACTGGAGCTAGATAGTACTGTTGGTGAGGGGGTCTCTACTGGAGCTAGATAGTACCGTTGGTGAGGGGGGTCTCTACTGGAGCTAGATAGTACTGTTGGTGAGGGGGTCTCTACTGGAGCTAGATAGTACTGTTGGTGAGGGGGGTCTCTACTGGAGCTAGATAGTACTGTTGGTGAGGGGGGTCTACTGGAGCTAGATAGTACTGTTGGTATGTAGGGGGTTCTACTGGAGCTAGATAGTACTGTTGGTGAGGGGGTCTACTGGAGCTAGATAGTACTGTTGGTGAGGGAGGGAGTCTCTACTGGAGCTAGATAGTACTGTTGGTGAGGGGGTCTCTACTGGAGCTAGATAGTACTGTTGGTGAGTGGGGGGTTCTACTGGAGCTAGATAGTACTGTTGGTGAGTGGGGGGTCTCTACTGGAGCTAGATAGTACTGTTGGTGAGTGGGGGGTCTCTACTGGAGCTAGATAGTACTGTTGGTGAGTGGGGGGTTCTACTGGAGCTAGATAGTACTGTTGGTGAGTGGGGGGTTCTACTGGAGCTAGATAGTACTGTTGGTGAGTGGGGGGGGTTCTACTGGAGCTAGATAGTACTGTTGGTGAGTGGGGGGGGTTCTACTGGAGCTAGATAGTACTGTTGGTGAGTGGGGGGGGTTCTACTGGAGCTAGAGCTCATCAGGGGATGAAATGAGAGACAGTAACGACCTCATCGGGGGATGAGAGGAGAGACCGTAACGACCTCATCGGGTGAAAGACCATCGTTTTTTTTTTTTTGATTCAGGGTCACGTTCAGATTGTTTTCAAATTTGGGAGAGTACTATTCAAAAAACTGCCTGGCCAAAACAGGATATAATCAAAACACATTTCAACAAGTTGGTGGAAAGTAATGAAGTCACCCTGTGCCAACACCTCTTTAAACTAACGTTGTGCTTGTCCTTATTTTTTCTCTCTAGCTGAGACTGACAGTGTGTGTGTGTGTGTGTGTGTGTGTTCGGTCCTATGTGGCTTAATGGGTAGAGAACGGCATTTGTAATGCCAGGGTTGTGGGTTCGATTCCCACTGGGGACTACCGGTAGTATGAAAATGTATGCGCTCACTTATATAAGTCGCTCTGGATAAAAGTGTTTAACTGTAATGTGTGTCTGTGCTACACACTGTTGACGATGTTGTGAATATATGGGTCACCTCTGTTGACGATGTTGTGAATATATGGGTTGATGATGTTGTTAATATATGGGTCACCGCTGTTGACGATGTTGTGAATATATGGGTCAGCGCTGTTGACGATGTTGTGAATATATGGGTCACCGCTGTTGATGATGTTGTGAATATATGGGTCACCTCTGTTGACGATGTTGTGAATATATGGGTCACCTCTGTTGACGATGTTGTGAATATATGGGTCACCTCTGTTGACGATGTTGTGAATATATGGGTCACCTCTGTTGATGATGTTGTGAATATATGGGTCACCTCTGTTGACGATGTTGTGAATATATGGGTCACCTCTGTTGACGATGTTGTGAATATATGGGTCACCTCTGTTGACGATGTTGTGAATATATGGGTCACCTCTGTTGACGATGTTGTGAATATATGGGTCACCTCTGTTGACGATGTTGTGAATATATGGGTCACCACTGTTGATGTCGTTGTGAATATATGGGTCACCGCTGTTGATGATGTTGTGAATATATGGGTTGATGATGTTGTTAATATATGGGTCGCCACGGTTGACGATGTTGTGAATATATGGGTCACCACTGTTGATCATGTTGTGAATATATGGGTTGATGATGTTGTTAATATATGGGTCACCACTGTTGATGATGTTGTGAATATATGGGTCACCTCTGTTGATGATGTTGTGAATATATGGGTCACCACTGTTGATCATGTTGTGAATATATGGGTTGATGATGTTGTTAATATATGGGTCACCACTGTTGATCATGTTGTGAATATATGGGTTGATGATGTTGTTAATATATGGGTCACCACTGTTGATCATGTTGTGAATATATGGGTTGATGATGTTGTTAATATATGGGTCACCACTGTTGATGATGTTGTGAATATATGGGTCACCTCTGTTGATGATGTTGTTAATATATGGGTCACCACTGTTGAGGATGTTGTGAATATATGGGTCACCACTGTTGATGATGTTGTGAATATATAGGTCACCACTGTTGATGATGTTGTGAATATATGGGTCACCACTGTTGATGATGTTGTGAATATATGGGTCACCACTGTTGATGATGTTGTGAATATATGGGTCACCACTGTTGATGATGTTGTGAATATATGGGTTGATGATGTTGTTAATATATGGGTCACCACGGTTGATGATGTTGTTAATATATGGGTTGATGATGTTGTTAATATATGGGTCACCACTGTTGATGATGTTGTTAATATATGGGTCACCACTGTTGATGATGTTGTGAATATATGGGTCACCACTGCATTCTTTGTTTGATGTGTGATTCTCAGTTGTAGGTGACGCTTGTAATTGATTAGGCAGATCTGTATTAGTCAGAGTGAATCTGTTTATATCACACTAGACAGACGTCCTCTGTCTGTCTCTCTCTCTCACCCAACGCCTTCTAAAGAACTATTGTAAATGACTCATTCCTCCTCCTTCCCATGACACTCACCCCCCTCTTTCTCACCTCTTCCTCACACCCCTCTCTCCCTCACACCCCTTCTCTCCCTCACACCCCTTCTCTCCCTCACCCACCCCTCTTCCTCACCCCTCTCTTCCTCACCCCTCTGTCACAACAGACAATAAGCTGCTCCTGTTGCGTTGCGTTAGGCTGAAACATATCTCTTAATGCTGGATGTGAGCTGTTCTATCCTCTGTCTCTCAGGGTTTGGAGGGCTTCCACAGTTTGGTTTTCAGATGAGTTAGGAGGACAGTTTTATGACTGAACGATGGTGTATTGGTTTCGGTTTTGATTTGTGGCCTAGTTTTATATTCCATGGATCTGATAAAGTATTATACATGTTTTAGAATGTGGTCCTTTTTGTAGCTCAGTCGGTAGATTTATGGAGCCTTGTAACGCCAGGGCAGTGGGTTCGATTCCCGGGACCATCCCATACGTAAAGTGTATGAACACACGAGTCTAAGTCGTTTTTGGATGAAAGCATCTGCTAAATGCTAAATATAAACGGAAAAAGAAACAATGGTACTGAATTACATTTCATGTCATATTAAAATCAATTCATCAGACCCTAATCTATGGATTTCACATGACTGGGAATACAGATATACATCTGTTGGTCACAGATGCTTTAATAAGGTAGGGCAGTGGATCAGAAACAGTCAGTATCTGGTATGACAACCATTTGCTTTCATGCAGCCCGACATATCCTTCGCATATAGAGTTGATTGTGGCCTTTTTTAATGTTGGCCCACTCAATTGTCATTTACAATAGTTCTTTAGAAGGCGTTGGGTAGCCTGGGGCAGCAGGGTAGCCTAGGGTAGCCCAGGGTAGCCTAGTGGTTAGAGCTTTGGACTAGTAACCGGAAGCTTGCAAGTTCAAACCCCCGAGCTGACAAGGTACAAATCTGTCGTTCTGCCCCTGAACAAGGCAGTTAACCCACTGTTCCTAGGCCGTCATTGAAAATAAGAATTTGTTCTTAACTGACTTGCCTAGTTAAATAAGGGTACAATTAAAAATGTAGAAAATAAAAAAATTGCTGTGCTGCTGGATATTTGCTGGATATTGGCAGGAACTGGAACACACTGTCATACACATCGATCCAGAACATCCCGAACATGCTCAATGGGGGACATGTCTGGTGAGTAAGCCTCTAAAATGGCGTTGGAGGCGGCTTATGGTAGAGAAATTAATTTTAAATTCTCTGGCAACAGTTCTGGTGGACATTCCTGCAGTCTGCATGCCAAATGCACGCTCCCTCAAAACTTTAGACATCTGTGGCATTGTGCACATTTTAGAGTGGCCATTTATTGTCCCCAACACAAGGTGCACCTGTGTACTGATCATGCTGTTTAATCAGCTTCTTGATATGTCCAGTGGATGTGTTATCTTGGCAAAGGAGAAATCTGTTTTAGAATTAGGCTGTAAAATAACAATGTTGAAAAAAGGGAGGTGGTCTCTGTGTGTGAGTGAACTCAGAAAAAAGAAACATCCTCTCACTGTCAACTGGATTTATTCTCAGCAAACTTAACATGTGTAAATATTTGTATGAACAAAGCAAGATTCAACAACTGAGACATAAACTGAACAAGTTCCACAGACATGTGACTAACAGAAATTGAATAATGTGTCCCTGAATAAAGGGGGGGGGGTCAAAATTAAAAGTAACAGTCAGTATCTGGTGTGGCCACCAGCTGCATTAAGTACTGCAGTGCATCTCCTCCTCATGGACTGCACCAGATTTGCCAGTTCTTGCTGTGAGATGTTACCCCACTCTTCCACCAAGGCATCTGCAAGTTCCCAGACATTTCTGGAGGGAATGGCCCTAGCCCTCACCCTCCGATCCAAAAGGTCCCAGACGTACTCAGTGGGATTGAGATCCGGGCACTTCGCTGGCCATGGCAGAACACTGACATTCCTGTCTTGCAGGAAATCACACACAGTCCGACCATCACCCCTGGTGAGACAAAACCGCGACTTGTCAGTGAAGAGCACTTTTTGCCAGTCATGTCTGGTCCAGCGACGGTGGGTTTTGTTGTTGCCGGTGATGTTGTTGCCGGTGATGTCTGGTGAGGACCTGCCTTACAACAGGCCTACAGGCCCTCAGTCCAGCCTCTAGCAGCCTATTGAGGACCTGCCTTACAACATGCCTACACGCCCTCAGTCCAGCCTCTGTCTGCAATAGGCTGAGAATCTGAGCACTGATGAAGGGATTGTGCGTTCCTGGTGTAACTCAGGCAGTAGTTGCCGTCCTGTACCTTCCCCCCAGGTGTGATGTTCAGATGTACTGATCCTGTGCAGGTGTTGTTACATGTGGTCTGCCACTGCGAGGACAATCAGCTGTCTGTCCTGTCTCCCTGTAGCGCTGTCTTAGGCCTCTCACAGTACAGACATTGCAATTTATTGCCCTGGCCACATCTGCAGTCCTCATGCCTCCTTGCAGCATGCCTAAGGAACGTTCACGCAGATGAGCAGAGACCCTGGACATCTTTCTTTTGGTGTTTTTCAGAGTCAGTAGAACGGTCTCTTTCGGGTCCTAAGTTTTCATAACTGTGACCTTAATTGCCTACCGTCTGTAAGCTGTTAGTGTCTTAACGACCGTTCCACAGGTGCATGTTCTTCATGTTTCTTTTTTGCTGAGTTTATGTAGAATTTTTTTGTGGACAATCTTTTGGCCATGTTTTTTATTTTATTTACGTGTGTGTGTGATTGTACACACTACCATTCAAATGTTTGGGGTCACTTAGAAATTGTTGTTTTTGAAAGAAAAGCAAATAGATAAGAAAAACAGTGTAGACATTGTTCATGTTGAGAATGACTTGTAGCTGGAAACGTCAGCATTTTAATGGAATGTCTACTTAGGTGTACAGAGGCCCATTATCAGCAACCTTCAAAAGGCTAATTGATCATTAGAAAACCTTTTTTCAAATATGTTAGCACAGCTGAAAATGTTTGTGCTTATTTAAAGAAGCAATTAAACTGGCCATCTTTAGACTAGTTGAGTATCTGTACCATCAGCATTTGTGGGATCGATTACAGGCTCAAAATGGCCAGAAACAAAGACCTTTTCTTCTGAAACTCGTCAGTCTATTATTGTTCTGAGAAATGAAGGCTATTCCATGTGAGAAATTACCAAACTGAAGATCTTGTTCAACACTGTGTTCTACTCCCTTCACAGAACAGAGCAAACTGGCTCTAACCAGAATAGAAAGAGGAGTGGGAGGCCCCAGTGCACAACTGAGCAAGAGGACAGGTACATTAGAGTGTCTAGTTTGAGAAATGGACTCCTCACAAGTCCTCAAGTGGCAGCTTCATTAAATAGTACTCGTAAAACACCCATCTCAACGTCAACAGTGAAGAGGCGACTCAGGGATGCTGGCCTTCTAGGCAGAGTTCCTCTGTCCAGTCTCAACATCAACAGAGAAGAGGTAACTCCGGGAAGCTGGCCTTCTAGGCAGAGTTCCTCATTCCAGTGTCTGTGTTCTTTTGCCCATCTTAATCTTTTCTTTTTATTGGCCAGTCTGAGATATGGCTTTTTCTTTGCAACTCTGCCTAGAAGGCCAGAATCCCGGGGGTCGCCTCTTCACTGTTGACGTTGAGACTGGTGTTTTGCCTCACTAATGCTCATGTGGCTGAATGGAAGAAAGTCCCTTCAGCAATGTTCCAACATCTAGTGGAAAGCCTTCCCAGTAGAGTGGAGGCTGTTATAGCAGCAATGTTCCAACCTCTAGTGGAAAGCCTTCCCAGTAGAGTGGAGGCTGTTATAGCAGTAATGTTCCAACATCTAGTGGAAAGCCTTCCCAGAAGAGTGGAGGCTGTTATAGCAGCAATGTTCCAACATCTAGTGGAAAGCCTTCGCAGAAGAGTGGAGGCTGTTATAGCAGCAATGTTCCAACATCTAGTGGAAAGCCTTCCCAGAAGAGTGGAGGCTGTTATAGCAGCAAAGGGGGGAGAACCAACTCCATATTTAATGCCCGTGGAATGAGTTGTACCGCGAGCAGGTGTCCACATATTTATTGGCCATAGAGAACTTTGAAGTGAGGTAGAAGAACATAGTGGGGTGTGCTTTTTGTAGTCCACTATATAGGGAATATGGTGCCATTTTGGACTCAACCAGTGGAAAGTGTACAGCCTAGTGAAGGAACTAGCTTTACCCAGTAATCTATCACTGATCATCTAGAGAAACACAATAGGGCTCTATTTAACTGTTCTACTGTGTGTGTGTGTGTGTGTGTGTGTGTGTGTGTGTGATGACGTATGTGACCTTGAAAAGAAAAGAATGCTCTGGGTCAGAGAGAGAGAGATCTCTGGGATCACTGACTGGTGTTTGGCAGTCGCACGGTCGTGCATCCCAAATGGTAACCTATTCCTGTGATCTACCCTAAACGAATAAACACGCTTCTGGCAAACCATTGGCCAATTTTGCTGCATATTTTCACATGGAAATTCGTTTTGTAGAACTTCCTGGCAAACCATTGGCCAATTTTGCTGCATATTTTCACATGGAAATTCGTTTTGTAGAACTTCCTGGCAAACCATTGGCCAATTTTGCTGCATATTTTCACATGGAAATTCGTTTTGTAGAACTTCCTGGCAAACCATTGGCCAATTTTGCTGCATATTTTCACATGGAAATTCGTTTTGTAGAACTTCCTGGCAAACCATTGGCCAATTTTGCTGCATATTTTCACATGGAAATTCGTTTTGTAGAACTTCCTGGCAAACCATTGGCCAATTTTGCTGCATATTTTCACATGGAAATTCGTTTTGTAGAACTTCCTGGCAAACCATTGGCCAATTTTGCTGCATATTTTCACATGGAAATTCGTTTTGTAGAACTTCCTGGCGAATATTTTGCTGCGAATATTTTGCTGGTTTTTGTTTACTTGTGTGGTAGCAACATCGTAATGTTATCTCTACATGAACCAAATCTCACAACTTAAAATGAACTTGCTTCTCAGAGAACTAAATTAAACATGCTAAATGTAGTAAACGTTATAGAGCTACTGAGAGACAGCCAGTGATTTGGGCATGGATTCAGCTGAATTGTGTCTTCCTCATTTAACCCCTCTGAATCAGGGGCTTTAATCAACATCTACGTCTTCGGTGGATTAACAGTCTTACTCAGGGGCAGAACTACAGATTTTTATCTTGTCAGCTCGGGATTTGATCCAGCAACCTTTCGGTTAACTGGTCCAACGCTCTAATCACTAGGCTACATGCTGGTTACTGGTCCAACGCTCTAATCACTAGGCTACATGCTGGTTACTGGTCCAACGCTCTAATCACTAGGCTACATGCTGGTTACTGGTCCAATGCTCTAATCACTAGGCTACCTGCTGGTTACTGGTCCCAACGCTCTAACCACTAGGCTACCTGCCACCTCTACACTCTAACCACTAGGCTACCTGCCACCTCTACGCTCTAACCACTAGGCTACCTGCCTCCTCTACACTCTAACCACTAGGCTACCTGCCACCTCTACGCTCTAACCACTAGGCTACCTGCCACCTCTACGCTCTAACCACTAGGCTACCTGCCTCCTCTACACTCTAACCACTAGGCTACCTGCCTCCTCTACACTCTAACCACTAGGCTACCTGCCGCCTCTACACTCTAACCACTAGGCTACCTGCCGTCCCTACACTCTAACCACTAGGCTACCTGCCACTTCTACACTCTAACCACTAGGCTACCTGCCACTTCTACACTCTAACCACTAGGCTACCTGCCACCTCTACACTCTAACCACTAGGCTACCTGCCGCCTCTACACTCTAACCACTAGGCTACCTGCCGTCCCTACACTCTAACCACTAGGCTACCTGCCACTTCTACACTCTAACCACTAGGCTACCTGCCACTTCTACACTCTAACCACTAGGCTACCTGCCACCTCTACACTCTAACCACTAGGCTACCTGCCGCCCATCCACTCTAACCACTAGGCTACCTGCCAATTCTACACTCTAACCACTAGGCTACCTGGTTATGTGGGCTATGGTATACGTCTAATGTGATAGTCTGACTATAACCAGCCTGAGTAGGTCTATAACCAGCCTGAGTAGGTCTATAACCAGCCTGAGTAGGTCTATAACCAGCCTGAGTAGGTCTGTAACCAACCTGAGTAGGTCTATATCCAGCCTGAGTAGGTCTATATCCAGCCTGAGTAGGTCTATATCCAGCCTGAGTAGGTCTATATCCAGCCTGAGTAGGTCTATATCCAGCCTGAGTAGGTCTATAACCAGCCTGAGTAGGTCTATAACCAGCCTGAGTGGGTCTATAACCAGCCTGAGTGGGTCTATAACCAGCCTGAGTAGGTCTATAACCCCAGCCTGAGTAGGTCTATAACCCCAGCCTGAGTAGGTCTATAACCCCAGCCTGAGTAGGTCTATAACCCCAGCCTGAGTAGGTCTATAACCCCAGCCTGAGTAGGTCTATAACCCCAGCCTGAGTAGGTCTATAACCAGCCAGAGTATGCCGTTAACTCCATTCCTATTCTATTCAGAGTTTAGATAAATGAATCACATTGGAAATGAGCTAATATCAGGCTGGTTTAATGTAATGCATCCACCTGCACCCGGCCCCGCCAAACTTGCTCAGCCAATCAGGAGCCACTACAGCGTTCCTTTAATTAAACGGTATGCGGTAAATAGAAAACAATGATGAGTAAAATGCAGTTTAAGTATGTAGTGCGCTAGTGTGGGTTCGACCAGTCACTTTAAGACTTTAACTTGAAGACTGTTGTTGAGGTACTTTAGTATTAATCTCTGAGTGTTGCACCCACTAAACTTGACATTTTGTTTCCTAGAGCTCATGACATACTCGTATCAGCCTCTACCATTCTCTACCGCTGTCTCTTATTAACTCTCTTCTCCCTCCTGTTTCCTATCTGATACAGACTTGTAGAATGGATTGGTTTCCTCTCAGTATGCTGCCAGGCCTGGGTGTGATAATGTGTGTGGTATGCAGAATCACAGGAAGGAAGTATGATAGAGACGGAGGGAGAGAGCCCCCCGGGCCAACATTTTCCAGTTTTCATGTTTAAAACCGAAGGGTCCATGCAGATCGTCTGTGTAGCCATTTTGTTAGCTATTTAGCAGTCTTATGGTTTGGGGAGAGAAGCTGTTCGGGAGTCTGGTGTCAGACTTGTTGCTCCGCCGTGCGGGAAGCCTGAGAGAACAGTATGACTAGGGTGGCTGGAGTCTTTTGAACTATTTTCCCGGGCTTTCCTTCCTGATATAGAGCCTTATGACTTTAAATATGAGATCAAATAAATGACCTGAACGTGCAAAGATGTCGTCAGGCCGTCGTCAGGCCGTCGTCAGGCCGTCGTCGTGTCGTCAGCTTGATGGTGGTGTTGGAGTCTTACGTGGCCACACAGTTGTGGGTGAACTGGGAGTACAGGAAGGGACTAAGCACACACCTCTGAGAGGCCCCCTGTGTTGAAGGTCAGCATGGCGGATGTGATTGTTGCTTTACCCTCCCCAGTGGGGGGGGGGGGGCTCGTCAGGAAGTCCAGGATCCAGTTCCCGAGGGAGGTGTTAAATCCCAGGTTCTTTAGCTTCGTGATGAGCTTTGAGGGCACTATGGTGTTGAACGCTGAGCTGTAGTCAATGAATAGCATTCTCACATAGGTGTGCATTCAGAAAGTATTCAGACCCCTTGACTTTTTCAACATTTTGTTACGTTACAGCCTTATTCTAAAATTGATTAAATTGTTTTTTTCCCCTCATCAATCTACACACAATACCTCATAATGACAAAGGAAAAAGTATTTTTTTTTAGAAAAACTGAAACATCACATTTATATAAGTATTCAGACCCTTTACCCAGTACTTTGTTGAATCACCTTTGGCAGCGATTACAGCCTGGAGTATTCCTGGGTTTGACTCTACAAGCTTGTCACACCTGTATTTGGGGAGTTTGTCCCATTATTCTCTGCAGATCCTCTCAAGTGCTGTCAGTTTGGACGGGGAGCGTCGCTGCAGAGCTATTTTCAGGTCTCTCCAGAGATGTTCGATCGGGTACAAGTCCCGGCTCTGGCTGGGCCATTCAAGGACATTGAGACTTGTCCCAAAACCACTCCCACTACTGAGGCCCTATGTACCTCGTTGCCTTGGCTGTGAGCTTAGGGTCGTTGTCCTGTTGGAAGGTGAACCACTCCCCCTAGTCTGAGGTCCTGAGCGCTCTGGAGCAGGTTCTCATCATGGATCTCTCCGTACTTTGCTTCGTTCAACTTTTCCTTAATTCTGTCTAGTCTCACAGTCTCTGCTGCTGAAAACCATTCCCACAGCATGATGCTGCCACCACCATGCTTCACCGTAGGGATGGTGCCACTACCATGCTTCACAATAGTGATGCTGCCACCACCATGCTTCACCGTAGGGATGGTGCCAGGTTTTTTTCCAGACATGGCGCTTGGCATTCGGGCCAAAGAGTTTATTCTTGGTGTCATCAGACCAGAGAATCTTGTTTCTCATGGTCAGAGTCCTTTAGGTGCCTTTTGGCAATCTCCAAGTGGGCTGTCATGTGCCTTTTACTGAGAAGTGGCTTCTGTCTGGCCACTACCATAAAGGCCTGATTGGTGGAGTGCTGCAGAGATGGTTGTCTTTCTGGAAGGTTCTCCCATCTCCACAGAAGAACTCTGGAACTCTGTCGGTGACCATCGGGTTCTTAGTCACCTCCCTGACCAAGTCCCTTCTCCCCCAATTGCTCAGTTTGGCCGAGCAATCTTCTACGAAGAGTCTTGGTGGTTCCAAACTTCAATTTCAGAATGATGGAGGCCACTGTGTTCTTGGGGACCTTCAATGCTGCAGAAATGATTTGGTACCTTTCCCCAGATCTGTACCTCGACACAATCCTGTCTCGGTGCTCTACGGACAATTCCTTTGACCTCGTGACTTGGTTTCTGCTGTGGAACCTTACATAGACAGGTGTGTGCCTTTGCAAGTCACGTTCAATCAATTGAATTGACCACAGGTGGACTCCAATCAAGTTGTAGAAACATCTCAAGGATGATCAATGGAAACGGGATGCACCTGAGCTCAATTTCAAGTCTCATAGTAAAGGGTCTGAATCCTTATGTAAATAAGGTATTTCTGTTTTTTTTTTTTTCCAATACATTTGCAAACATGTATAAAAACCTGTGTTCGCGTTGTCATTATGGGGTATTGTGATGTCATTATGGGGTATTGTGATGTCATTATGGGGTATTGTGTGTAGATTGAGGATGTTTATTTATTGAATCAATTTTAGAATAAGACTCCAGGGGTCTGAATACTTTCCCAATGTGCTGTAGGTATTCCTCCCATCTAGGGTGGAGTGCAATTGAGATTGCGTCGTCGTGCACTATATAGGGTGTCATTTGGGACGATTTAGGTTCATCTAGGCTTACCCCTACATCAGCAAGCGGAATATTTCACTGGGATAGTGACAGAGGACTAGACTGATCCCAGATCGGTCTGTGTTGCCATGCCAACTCCTGACCGCGGGGAATTAACAGGACAGCACAGACAGATCCGTGACCAGGCTAGCAGAAGACCATAATGTTAAAGGATAGGGACAGAGGCCTCAGTGTTGGGACGTAATAATGAGGTTATTGGGGCCTCAGTGTTAGGGAGTAATAATGAGGTTATTGGGGCCTCAGTGTTGGGACGTAATAATGAGGTACATGGGGCCTCAGTGTTAAGAAGTAATAATGAGGTTCATGGGGCCTCAGTGTTAAGAAGTAATAATGAGGTACATGGGGCCTCAGTGTTGGGAAGTAATAATGAGGTACATGGGGCCTCAGTGTTGGGAAGTAATAATGAGGTACATAGGGCCTCAGTGTTGGGAAGTAATAATGAGGTTATTGGGGCCTCAGTGTTAGGAAATTATAGTGACGTACATTAGGCCTCAGTGTTGGGAAGTAATAATGAGGTACATGGGGCCTCAGTGTTAAGAAGTAATAATGAGGTACATGGGGCCTCAGTGTTGGGACGTAATAATGAGGTTATTGGGGCCTCAGTGTTGGGAAGTAATAATGAGGTTGATAGGGCCTCAGTGTTAAGAAGTAATAATGAGGTTCATGGGGCCTCAGTGTTAAGAAGTAATAATGAGGTACATGGGGCCTCAGTGTTGGGAAGTAATAATGAGGTACATGGGGCCTCAGTGTTGGGAAGTAATAATGAGGTTATTGGGGCCTCAGTGTTAGGAAATTATAATGACGTACATTAGGCCTCAGTGTTGGGAAGTAATAATGAGGTACATGGGGCCTCAGTGTTAAGAAGTAATAATGAGGTACATCGGGCCTCAGTGTTAAGAAGTAATAATGAGGTACATGGGGCCTCAGTGTTGGGAAGTAATAATGAGGTACATGGGGCCTCAGTGTTGGGAAGTAATAATGAGGTTATTGGGGCCTCAGTGTTAAGAAGTAATAATGAGGTACATCGGGCATCAGTGTTAAGAAGTAATAATGAGGTACATGGGGCCTCAGTGTTGGGAAGTAATAATGAGGTACATGGGGCCTCAGTGTTGGGAAGTAATAATGAGGTACATGGGGCCTCAGTGTTAGGGAGTAATAATGAGGTACATGGGGCCTCAGTGATGGGAAGTAATAATGAGGTACATGGGGCCTCAGTGTTAGGAAGTAATAATGAGGTACATGGGGCCTCAGTGTTGGGAAGTAATAATGAGGTACATGGGGCCTCAGTGTTAGGAAGTAATAATGAGGTACATGGGGCCTCAGTGTTGGGAAGTAATAATGAGGTTGATAGGGCCTCAGTGTTGGGAAGTAATGAGGTACATGGAGCCTCAGTGTTACAGTGTTAAGAAGTAATAATGAGGTACATGGAGCCTCAGTGTTAAGAAGTAATAATGAGGTACATGGAGCCTCAGTGTTAGGAAGTAATAATGAGGTTATTGGGGCCTCAGTGTTGGGAAGTAATAATGAGGTACATGGGGCCTCAGTGTTGGGAAGTAATAATGAGGTTATTGTGGCCTCAGTGTTGGGAAGTAATAATGAGGTTGATAGGGCCTCAGTGTTAAGAAGTAATAATGAGGTACATGGGGCCTCAGTGTTAGGAAGTAATAATGAGGTACATGGGGCCTCAGTGTTAAGAAGTAATAATGAGGTTATTGGGGCGTCAGTGTTAGGGAGTAATAATGAGGTACATGGGGCCTCAGTGATGGGAAGTAATAATGAGGTACATGGGGCCTCAGTGTTGGGACGTAATAATGAGGTACATGGGGCCTCAGTGTTAGGACGTAATAATGAGGTACATGGGGCCTCAGTGTTAGGAAGTAATAATGAGGTTGATAGGGCCTCAGTGTTGGGAAGTAATAATGAGGTTATTGGGGCCTCAGTGATGGGAAGTAATAATGAGGTACATGGGGCCTCAGTGTTGGGACGTAATAATGAGGTACATGGGGCCTCAGTGTTAGGACGTAATAATGAGGTACATGGGGCCTCAGTGTTAGGGAGTAATAATGAGGTACATGGGGCCTCAGTGTTGGGAAGTAATACTGTTGGTTCACCTTATAATATTTAGGATACCATTATTATAACCTTTGATCAGTCCATATTTAAAGAAAAATTAATTGAGACAAACATGAATTTGTTTGTGATGGATTTTAAGACGTTGGAATTGATTATGGTAACTAAGCGTAGATGATAACATTCACTCTGCATCAAGCGGCTTCTTCAAAACTAACCATGTTATAATAAAACCACACTGACTGTCTGGTATATACTGTACAGACTATACACCACACTGACTGTCTGGTATATACTGTACAGACTATACACCACACTGACTGTCTGGTATATACTGTACAGACTATACACCACACTGACTGTCTGGTATATACTGTACAGACTATACACCACACTGACTGTCTGGTATATACTGTACAGACTATACACCACACTGACTGTCTGGTATATACTGTACAGACTATACACCACACACTGACTGTCTGGTATATACTGTACAGACTATACACCACACTGACTGTCTGGTATATACTGTACAGACTATACACCACACTGACTGTCTGGTATATACTGTACAGACTATACACCACACTGACTGTCTGGTATATACTGTACAGACTATACACCACACTGACTGTCTGGTATATACTGTACAGACTATACACCACACTGACTGTCTGGTAT